>NC_134692.1:4474411-4536911 GCF_050947455.1 Rhinoderma darwinii
TCATATGTGATACTGTCTGCTGAGCTACTGTATCTAATCCTATCATATGTGATACTGTCTGCTGAGCTACTGTATCTAATCCTATCATATGTGATACTGTCTGCTGAGCTACTGTATCTAATCCCATCATGTGTGATACTGTCTGCTGAGCTGTGTATCTAATCCTATCATGTGTGATACTGTCTGCTGAGCTACTGTATCTAATCTTATCATGTGTGATACTGTCTGCTGAGCTGTGTATTTAATCCTATCATGTGTGATACTGTCTGCTGAGCTGTGTATCTAATCCTATCATGTGTGATACTGTCTGCTGAGCTGTGTATCTAATCCTATCATATGTGATGCTGTCCGCTGAGCTACTGTATCTAATCTTATGTGTGATACTGTCTGCTGAGCTGTGTATCTAATCCTATCATGTGTGATACTGTCTGCTGAGCTGTGTATTTAATCCTATCATGTGTGATACTGTCTGCTGAGCTGTGTATCTAATCCTATCATGTGTGATACTGCTGGGCTGTGTATCTAATCCTATCATGTGTGATACTGCTGGGCTGTGTATCTAATCCTATCATGTGTGATACTGTCTGCTGAGCTGTGTATCTAATCCTATCATGTGTGATACTGCTGGGCTGTGTATCTAATCCTATCATGTGTGATACTGTCTGCTGAGCTGTGTATCTAATCCTATCCTGTGTGATACTGTCCGCTGAGCTACTGTATCTAATCTTATCATGTGTGATACTGTCTGCAGAGCTGCTGTATCTAATCCTATCATGTGTGATACTGTCCGCTGAGCCGTGTATCGAATCCTATCATGTGTGATACTGTCCGCTGAGCTGTGTATCTAATCCTATCATGTGTGGTGCTGTCTGCAGAGCTGCTGTATCTAATCCTATCATGTGTGATACTGTCTGCTGAGCTGTGTATCTAATCCTATCATGTGTGATACTGTCTGCTGAGCTGTGTATCTAATCCTATCATGTGTGATACTGTCTGCTGAGCTGTGTATCTAATCCTATCATGTGTGATACTGTCTGCTGAGCTGCTGTATCTAATCCTATCATGTGTGATACTGTCTGCCGTATCTAATCCTATCATGTGTGATACTGTCTGCCGTATCTAATCCTATCATGTGTGATACTGTCTGCTGAGCTGTGTATTTAATCCTATTATGTGTGATACTGTCTGCTGAGCCGCTGTATCTAATCCTATCATGTGTGATACTGTCTGCTGAGCCGCTGTATCTAATCCTATCATGTGTGATACTGTCTGCCGTATCTAATCCTATCATGTGTGATACTGTCTGCCGTATCTAATCCTATCATGTGTGATACAGTCCGCTGTTTCTAATCCCATCATGTGTGATACTGTCCGCTGTATCTAAGCCTATCATGTGTGATACTAATTTCTCTGATATTTCCTTCCCAGTGAGACCTCTAGAACATCAGATCGCTGGTTGTTGTGGTTCATTTTCTCGCTGTAGAATTCATGACAATCTGAGATTCTGAGAACCTGGAGAATCTGAAGGAGGAAGAAGATAAAGAGGAAGCGCGGAGATCCGGGATCTGCTGGGAACGCGATTCCCATATAAACATTTCAGGGTAAAATATGAATCCAGACAGACGGCGGTTTCCTGAGCTCGGGGGCCGCACTAATGTTTGGGTTCTGTGTAGAGAAGCCCCCCAGGACAGCGGGGGCCCGGGCGGGGGCGGTTATACTGACACCCCTGTTTCCTGTGACAAACCATGGGGGGGGGGGGGGTAAAGAGATCCAGCCGGGCGTTCAGGACTGAGGGACGACTGGATTATTATTTCTCTGTGTGACCTGAACTCCTGACCTGCCGCGATGTGACTCCCCCACATTACTCATCATTACTCCAGTACCCCCCCCCCCCCCGATAACGCCGGCGAAGCCTCGCACCATAAAAGGGAAAGACTGAGATCCTATAAAAGCAGACGACCTGCTCTGCAAAGTCCGGAATCATCGCCGCACAAAAGTCGCTGCGTCCGCACTGCACCCACCAAACGCATCGCTGCCAATTGTCCCCAAAATCCCGTCATTAGGATTAGACTCTGAATTTGGTTTGTGAATATTAATCATTGTATCATGAGAAGTTCTGAAACCTTCTAATAGACTTTCCTTCAATTCCTCACCATTTCAAGTTATCTGCTTGCTTTCAGGGAATGGAACCATTCTTATTTACATCCAGGGGCTGAGAACCTGTACAGACCAAATATGTCTCACAGCTGAATGTTTGTTACAATTGTGTCCAGTCTAGACAATCCTCTGTGAGATAAACAGTCAGGACTCCAGACTGATACATTTTACCTGCACTGATACATTGTAACAATCCAGACAGGAGTGAGATTTGTGCTGCTGATGTGTTTATGGAGGATTCTGTGGGTTCTCTGTAACATTTATATTAAGGCTGGATTCACACGAGCATGTTACGTCGGTAATGGACGGAACGTAATTCGGCCGCAAGTCCCGGACCGAACACAGTGCAGGGAGCCGAGCTCATCATAGTTATGTACGACGCTAGTCCCTGCCTCTCCGTGGAACTCCTGTCCCGTACTGAAAATATGATTACAGTACGACGGGACGTCTTGACACTTAGGAAACCCAGCAGGTAAAAGACCCCAAAATCTGAAGAGTAAAAACACAAGATCAGTGACGGAATAAAGAGCGAGCAATAAAACACAACACCCGGTACAATGTATTCCCAGAAAATAACCCCCAGGGACAGTATCTAAGCCTATCATGTGTGATACTGTCTGCTGAGCTGTGTATTTAAGCCTATCATGTGTGATACTGTGCTGAGCTGCTGTATCTAATCTTATCATGTGTGATACTGTCTGCTGAGCTGTGTATTTAATCCTATCATATGTGATACTGTCTGCTGAGCTGTGTATCTAATCCTATCATATGTGATGCTGTCTGCTGAGCTGTGTATCTAATCCTATCATATGTGATGCTGTCTGCTGAACTGTGTATCTAATCCTATCATATGTGATGCTGTCTGCTGAGCTGTGTATCTAATCCTATCATGTGTGATACTGTCTGCTGAGCTGCTGTATCTAATCCTATCATGTGTGATACTGTCTGCTGAGCTGTGTATCTAATCCTATCATGTGTGATACTGTCTGCTGAGCTGTGTATCTAATCCTATCATGTGTGATACTGTCTGCTGAGCTGTGTATCTAATCCTATCATGTGTGATACTGTCTGCTGAGCTGCTGTATCTAATCCTATCATGTGTGATACTGTCTGCTGAGCGGTGTATCTAAGCCTGCCATGTGTGATACTTTCTGCTGAGCCACTGTATCTAATCCTATCATGTGTGATACTGTCTGCTGAGCAGTGTATCTAAGCCTGCCATGTGTGATACTGTCTGCTGAGCTATGTATCTAATCCTATCATGTGTGATACTGTCTGCTGAGCGGTGTATCTAAGCCTGCCATGTGTGATACTGTCTGCTGAGCGGTGTATCTAAGCCTGCCATGTGTGATACAGTCTCAGATATCACGCCGCTCTACACTTTTCTCTACATTATAATGTACAGGGGTTTTTACTATGAATGATCTGCCGCGTTTCATCTTCAGACGTGGACATTTTTAGAGCTTGTGTTACGTCATGACCATTAACCTCTGACCCCGGAGACCACGGATTCTGAGCCTGAAAGACCCTAAATTTAGCTCTCCCCAGAAAACGAGCCGCTTATGAAAGGATCCATTGACTGTTACAATGAATGATTAAGACCGTCATTGTCACGTCGCTGCCGGGGCCCGAACCCTTCAGATCCATAAATAAGGATCAGTATAAGAACCTCGGCCCACAGAGACCCCCAGACATGGGACCGAGCAAGGAAGAATCTAGGACTAAATGGAATGTCCAACATAGAACAGAGGGAGTAATGTGGTGACGGAGGCCTCACAAGCGTCACATGACCACGGCCTCGTTCACATCTGCGTTCATTTCCGTTCTGCGCCGTCAGAGGAGCAAAATAGCAAAAATACCCGAAGTGTCGGTTCCGTTGAACGACGGAGACAACCAGTGCCCGATGGAATCCATTGACTTTAATGGGTGCCGTCGGGTTTCCGTTGGGGTGTCCGTGGCTTCACTGGAGACGATGGTGGTATACTCAGCCGGCTCTTCGACGGAGGCTCCTAACAGATGTAAACAGGCCCTTAGATGGTGCGATCGCCATGAGATCTGATCTGTGCAACTTTTTTTTTCTTCCCATATAAGTGAAAGGAGAAGTCGGGATTTTCTTTGACTTCTCCGGGAGGCAGCACATTGCTTTGCACTGCAGCACTGCTCATCCTCCATTTCTAGTCGTTCAGCTGCCTTTGATCATCTGCAATCACGGAATAGTAGAACCTCTCTGTGTACTTTGCAGAAGTCTTGGATTCCTCAACCTCCTTCCATCACAGAAAAAAAGGCCCCCTCCCTGTTGGTGTCATCTTGATGAGGAGATTCATGACTTGTCACTACCCTATGATGATCATTGACTCCAGCTTATCTGCATTGTCTGTTAGATTCCGTGGTAGTTCTATCAGTATATAGATATATGCCTGTGTACTATCAGTATATAGATATATGCCTGTGTACTATCAGTATATAGATATATGCCTGTGTGCTATCAGTATATAGATATATGCCTGTGTGCTATCAGTATATAGATATATGCCTGTGTGCTATCAGTATATAGATATATGCCTGTGTGCTATCAGTATATAGATATAGGCCTGTGTGCTATCAGTATATAGATATGTGCCTGTGTACTATCAGTATATAGATATATGCCTGTGTGCTATCAGTATATAGATATATGCCTGTGTACTATCAGTATATAGATATATGCCTGTGTACTATCAGTATATAGATATATGCCTGTGTACTATCAGTATATAGATATATGCCTGTGTACTATCAGTATATAGATGTATGCCTGTGTACTATCAGTATATAGATGTATGCCTGTGTGCTATCAGTATATAGATATATGCCTGTGTGCTATCTGTATATAGATATATGCCTGTGTGCTATCAGTATATAGATATAGGCCTGTGTACTATCAGTATATAGATATGTGCCTGTGTGCTATCAGTATATAGATATATGCCTGTGTACTATCAGTATATAGATATATGCCTGTGTACTATCAGTATATAGATGTATGCCTGTGTACTATCAGTATATAGATGTATGCCTGTGTACTATCAGTATATAGATATATGCCTGTGTGCTATCTGTATATAGATATATGCCTGTGTGCTATCAGTATATAGATATATGCCTGTGTGCTATCAGTATATAGATATAGGCCTGTGTACTATCAGTATATAGATATGTGCCTGTGTGCTATCAGTATATAGATATATGCCTGTGTGCTATCAGTATATAGATATATGCCTGTGTACTATCAGTATATAGATATATGCCTGTGTGCTATCAGTATATAGATATATGCCTGTGTACTATCAGTATATAGATGTATGCCTGTGTACTATCAGTATATAGATGTATGCCTGTGTACTATCAGTATATAGATATATGCCTGTGTGCTATCTGTATATAGATATATGCCTGTGTGCTATCAGTATATAGATATATGCCTGTGTGCTATCTGTATATAGATATATGCCTGTGTGCTATCAGTATATAGATATATGCCTGTGTACTATCAGTATATAGATATATGCCTGTGTACTATCAGTATATAGATATATGCCTGTGTACTATCAGTATATAGATGTATGCCTGTGTACTATCAGTATATAGATGTATGCCTGTGTACTATCAGTATATAGATATATGCCTGTGTGCTATCAGTATATAGATATATGCCTGTGTGCTATCAGTATATAGATATATGCCTGTGTGCTATCAGTATATAGATATATGCCTGTGTGCTATCAGTATATAGATATATGCCTGTGTGCTATCAGTATATAGATATATGCCTGTGTGCTATCAGTATATAGATATATGCCTGTGTGCTATCAGTATATAGATATATGCCTGTGTGCTATCAGTATATAGATATATGCCTGTGTGCTATCTGTATATAGATATATGCCGTTGTACTATCAGTATATAGATATATGCCTGTGTGCTATCAGTATATAGATATATGCCTGTGTGCTATCAGTATATAGATATATGCCTGTGTGCTATCAGTATATAGATATATGCCTGTGTGCTATCAGTATATAGATATATGCCTGTGTGCTATCAGTATATAGATATATGCCTGTGTGCTATCAGTATATAGATATATGCCTGTGTGCTATCAGTATATAGATATATGCCTGTGTGCTATCAGTATATAGATATATGCCTGTGTGCTATCAGTATATAGATATATGCCTGTGTGCTATCAGTATATAGATATATGCCTGTGTGCTATCAGTATATAGATATATGCCTGTGTGCTATCAGTATATAGATATATGCCTGTGTGCTATCAGTATATAGATATGTGCCTGTGTACTCTCAGTATATAGATATATGCCTGTGTACTATCAGTATATAGATATATGCCTGTGTGCTATCAGTATATAGATATGTGCCTGTGTACTCTCAGTATATAGATATATGCCTGTGTGCTATCAGTATATAGATATATGCCTGTGTACTATCAGTATATAGATGTATGCCTGTGTGCTATCAGTATATAGATATGTGCCTGTGTACTATCAGTATATAGATATATGCCTGTGTGCTATCAGTATATAGATATGTGCCTGTGTACTCTCAGTATATAGATATATGCCTGTGTGCTATCAGTATATAGATATGTGCCTGTGTACTATCAGTATATAGATATATGCCTGTGTGCTATCAGTATATAGATATGTGCCTGTGTACTCTCAGTATATAGATATATGCCTGTGTGCTATCAGTATATAGATATATGCCTGTGTACTATCAGTATATAGATATATGCCTGTGTGCTATCAGTATATAGATATATGCCTGTGTACTATCAGTGTATAGATATATGCCTGTGTGCTATCAGTATATAGATATATGCCTGTGTGCTATCAGTATATAGATATATGCCTGTGTGCTATCAGTATATAGATATATGCCTGTGTACTATCAGTATATAGATGTATGCCTGTGTGCTATCAGTATATAGATATGTGCCTGTGTACTCTCAGTATATAGATGTATGCCTGTGTGCTATCAGTATATAGATATGTGCCTGTGTACTCTCAGTATATAGATATATGCCTGTGTGCTATCAGTATATAGATATGTGCCTGTGTACTCTCAGTATATAGATATATGCCTGTGTGCTATCAGTATATAGATATATGCCTGTGTGCTATCAGTATATAGATATGTGCCTGTGTACTATCAGTATATAGATATATGCCTGTGTGCTATCAGTATATAGATATATGCCTGTGTACTATCAGTATATAGATATATGCCTGTGTGCTATCAGTATATAGATATATGCCTGTGTGCTATCAGTATATAGATATATGCCTGTGTGCTATCAGTATATAGATATACGGCTGTGTGCTATCAGTATATAGATATATGCCTGTGTGCTATCAGTATATAGATATGTGCCTGTGTACTATCAGTATATAGATATGTGCCTGTGTACTATCAGTATATAGATGTATGCCTGTGTACTATCAGTATATAGATATATGCCTGTGTACTATCAGTATATAGATGTATGCCTGTGTACTATCAGTATATAGATATATGCCTGTGTGCTATCAGTATATAGATATATGCCTGTGTACTATCAGTATATAGATATATGCCTGTGTGCTATCAGTATATAGATATATGCCTGTGTGCTATCAGTATATAGATATATGCCTGTGTGCTATCAGTATATAGATATATGCCTGTGTACTATCAGTATATAGATATATGCCTGTGTACTATCAGTATATAGATATATGCCTGTGTGCTATCAGTATATAGATATATGCCTGTGTGCTATCAGTATATAGATATATGCCTGTGTACTATCAGTATATAGATATATGTCTGTGTGCTATCAGTATATAGATATATGCCTGTGTACTATCAGTGTATAGATATATGCCTGTGTGCTATCAGTATATAGATATATGCCTGTGTGCTATCAGTATATAGATATATGCCTGTGTGCTATCAGTATATAGATATATGCCTGTGTACTATCAGTATATAGATATATGCCTGTGTACTATCAGTATATAGATATATGCCTGTGTACTATCAGTATATAGATATATGCCTGTGTACTATCAGTATATAGATGTATGCCTGTGTGCTATCAGTATATAGATATATGTCTGTGTGCTATCAGTATATAGATATATGCCTGTGTACTATCAGTATATAGATATATGCCTGTGTGCTATCAGTATATAGATATATGCCTGTGTGCTATCAGTATATAGATGTATGCCTGTGTGCTATCAGTATATAGATATATGCCTGTGTGCTATCAGTATATAGATATATGTCTGTGTGCTATCAGTATATAGATATGTGCCTGTGTGCTATCAGTATATAGATATATGCCTGTGTGCTATCAGTATATAGATATATGCCTGTGTGCTATCAGTATATAGATATATGCCTGTGTGCTATCAGTATATAGATATGTGCCTGTGTGCTATCAGTATATAGATATATGCCTGTGTGCTATCAGTATATAGATATATGCCTGTGTGCTATCAGTATATAGATATATGCCTGTGTGCTATCAGTATATAGATATATGCCTGTGTGCTATCAGTATATAGATATAGGCCTGTGTATTATCAGTATATAGATATATGCCTGTGTACTATCAGTATATAGATATATGCCTGTGTACTATCAGTATATAGATATAGGCCTGTGTATTATCAGTATATAGATATAGGCCTGTGTATTATCAGTATATAGATATGTGCCTGTGTGCTATCAGTATATAGATATAGGCCTGTGTATTATCAGTATATAGATATATGCCTGTGTGCTATCAGTATATAGATATATGCCTGTGTACTATCAGTATATAGATATATGCCTGTGTGCTATCTGTATATAGATATATGCCTGTGTGCTATCAGTATATAGATATATGCCTGTGTGCTATCAGTATATAGATATATGCCTGTGTACTATCAGTATATAGATATGTGCCTGTGTGTGATCAGTATATAGATGTATGCCTGTGTACTATCAGTATATAGATATATGCCTGTGTGCTATCAGTATATAGATATATGCCTGTGTACTATCAGTATATAGATATATGCCTGTGTGCTATCAGTATATAGATATATGTCTGTGTACTATCAGTATATAGATATATGCCTGTGTGCTATCAGTATATAGATGTATGCCTGTGTGCTATCAGTATATAGATATATGCCTGTGTGCTATCAGTATATAGATATATGCCTGTGTGCTATCAGTATATAGATATATGCCTGTGTGCTATCAGTATATAGATATATGTCTGTGTACTATCAGTATATAGATATATGCCTGTGTGCTATCAGTATATAGATGTATGCCTGTGTGCTATCAGTATATAGATATATGCCTGTGTGCTATCAGTATATAGATATATGTCTGTGTACTATCAGTATATAGATATATGCCTGTGTGCTATCAGTATATAGATGTATGCCTGTGTGCTATCAGTATATAGATATATGCCTGTGTACTATCAGTATATAGATGTATGCCTGTGTACTATCAGTATATAGATATATGCCTGTGTGCTATCAGTATATAGATATATGCCTGTGTACTATCAGTATATAGATATATGCCTGTGTGCTATCAGTATATAGATATATGCCTGTGTACTATCAGTATATAGATAAATGCCTGTGTACTATCAGTATATAGATATATGCCTGTGTGCTATCAGTATATAGATATACGCCTGTGTGCTATCAGTATATAGATATATGCCTGTGTATTATCAGTGTATAGATATATGCCTGTGTACTATCAGTATATAGATATATGCCTGTGTACTATCAGTATATAGATATATGCCTGTGTGCTATCAGTATATAGATAAATGCCTGTGTACTATCAGTATATAGATATATGCCTGTGTACTATCAGTATATAGATATATGCCTGTGTACTATCAGTATATAGATATATGCCTGTGTGCTATCAGTATATAGATATATGCCTGTGTGCTATCAGTATATAGATAAATGCCTGTGTACTATCAGTATATAGATATATGCCTGTGTGCTATCAGTATATAGATATGTGCCTGTGTGCTATCAGTATATAGATATATGCCTGTGTGCTATCAGTATATAGATATACGCCAGTACAATAAAGTTGAAAAAAAATGAAAAAAATAAAATAAAAATAGTAAAAAACAAACAAACATTAAAATAAGTCTCAATACATAATATAAACACATTCGATATCGTCGCGACCGTAATAACTAATTTATCGCGTCCTTTATGATGTTAAAAAATAATAAAACCTGCTTTCTATCACTTATTACTGAGGCGCGAGGTGCGATGAATTTAGAGCCTCCACGTGCCTCACACTAATAGTAATTAACCCCGTCATGTACCTCACACAGTAACCCAATGTTCATTATAACAGTGAGAAACACTATGGGGTTAATTACTAGTAATGTGAGGCACGTGGAGGCTCTAAATTCATCGTACCTCGCGCCTCACATCAGAAAACGGAAGAACTTTTTCTTTATTATTGTTGTTGGCAAAGTATCGTTTTGGTATCGAGAATCGCAATATTACACAAAGTATCGGTATCAAAGTCCAAACTCTGGTATCGTGACATCCCAAATACAGAGATTCTTCTGATAAATCTGATGACTTCGGCCGTGAGGTGTGGACTTTATACCCCTGATCTGAGCAGACTGGTTGCTAGGGACGTGATTTCTGTATCTGTTGTGCATCCATAGCAACCAGACTGTCAGGCAGGAGAAGCGGCGCCAGTCTCCATCTACACCCGTGTTATTAATCAGATTTTCTGATCAGAATCTCTTTAAGGGGCAAACCGACCCATTATATCCCTGAAGTCAATCATTTTTGGATCTCTGAGGACAGATGGATCCGCTGACCATGGGCGGTCGGAATCCATAGAAACATCTTAATCGAGAACACGGGGGTGGAGAACAGAAAAAGGGAAACCAGTGGTATGTGCGTGGGCAGCGATGGACGCCGTCCAGGAACCGCGCAGCCGAGAAACGTATGGAGAAAACCTACACATTTCTGTAAGTGATGAATGTTCATTTAGTTCTAGCAGATTTTTATATACAGCGGAAATCTGACTGAGAACATATTGTAGAATCAGCAGCGGAGTGACAACCACCGGTGACCCCCACATTGAGGTTGGCGCACAACTTTCCACAAACACTGCAGGTGGATCTGCCATTCAAAGTCATGTAATGTAACGTCCGCTCTGCTGCCTGCATAAGTGTCAGTCTCCACTGCAGTTCTGGAGTTCTATTCATGAAACAGGAAGTTCTAAGCTTCTCCCAGTGCGTTGTGCGAGAGCATATAAAAAACAGAACGGAGATGTTCAGATAAATATACAAAAAGATAAAAACTATGATTATCAGCCGTAAACAAGGCTTTACTTTTAAACTTATTACAACATTGAAATCTTCAGCCATTTCCTTTGTGATCAACCCGAGAGGAGCATCTTATTCTGATGCCTCAGCGATGCCAGGGCGGTACAACGACAGAAGGGTACGGGCACCGCAAAGCATCTTACAACCGGTCATTAGTACAGTGGATTGGTTGAGGTCCCTGAGCTGCGACCCCACGCCAAAATAAGGGGAACGTGGCGGCTGCAACTTGCAAACTTCTGTCTCTCGATACATATAAGATGGGAGCGTCTAGTGTATCTATGTGGGCTCCACCTTATGGGGTACATTTCTGGCATAACAAGAGGATATAAATGTTGCAATATATTGAGTTATAGTAAATGTTGCAATATTGATATTTATAGTAAATGTTGCAATATTGATATTTATTGCACCTCGCTGGCCTTCTCAGAAGTTATCAGTGTTTGATACATATATATGTATGGCGTACATTCCAAGTGGCATATTTTCTGCCGTAATTGCGCCATTTTTCGGTGCAGGCAGATTGACACACGAGTTGTTCTGTATTTCATTTCTATTTTAATAGTGTAAGAAATGACATAAAAAGTGCGCGCTCTTCTGTCCATCACGTAAAAAAAAAAGTGTCAGTAAAGCGCCGCAGGCCGTGGAGGACATAAAAGGGTTAACAATACAGCGCAGGAATCCATAGAGCCACAACAGCTGCACAATGGTCTCTCTCGGCTTGTTAATGTGGAGCCTGCACAAGGCGCCCCATAAAATCATTGCTATTCATGGCCGCTAATAGCCATTAAAATTCAATCAATTCAGCTTAACACAAGTGTCCTCCAGGCCGCGCCGCCGCTCCCGCTGGATGTGACTTATCGCATTGTGTCAGCGCAGAGAGCGGCTACTTGTCCTGAGAGCTCTTCAGCCTCCTCTTGTTTACTAAGAAAACAGCTTAACTTGTACCCCACGGTCCGGGCTGCTGGTACGCGGCGAGGAAAGCGTTAAACGCGATGGACGTAGAACTATGTTAATGCAGAGCAGATACCGGATATCACTGCGCGCAGCACAAAGCTATAAGTGCACGCAATTCATCATATAGTCAGGTAACATGAGACCGGCAAAAACGCCTGCGCTGGGGAGTCACTGTCACGGCCAATTAAATTATAATAATGTACGGCGCAGGCAATCGGGTGCTATTTTATCAGGTATCAGCCAATTTCTCCCTAAAATAAAACTGGGTGACTACCAATATAGATGCCATGACAGCTTCCCCCTGATGCCCACAGCTTCGCCAGATCTGTTATACACTGATACGCCGCCCATACAGTGTCGCCTTAAAATAAGGCCGCCATTCCGGATCCCGGGAGAGCTGGGTGATAAACCCTTAGGGAGTGGTAATGGTGGCCATATGTGTTGCCACCTTTCCCAAAAACATGGGAAAGGAGAGGAGTGGTCACTCAACACGTCTGGCGACACTTGTGGATTAACAACAGAATTGGGTGGATGAACCCCCCGGATATCAGGGGTCCGAGGTCTAATGTAAGCGGCTGCCCCAACTGTAGCCCCAGTAGAACAATTACAGAAGTGAGGCCACCAAGCAAAGTCTTCCGCAAATAGTGCGATTTATATCTGTGACTGTCAGGATAAAACTGCCGCTACCCCATACCCTGGTCTGGGAACGCGCAGTCATCTGAATAGAGGGTCATTTCTTTAGATTCGGTCGCCCATTCTCCGTAACCGCTGGAACTCTGCATTCAGGACAATGGAGGTGACAGCAGCTTTATTCTCATGTTAATCCTCAGGAGCAGATACTGACAGTAACACTGAAACAACCCCCCAGAAAAAAAAAACAAAAAGAGAGAAAGACTCAAATATTTACCAGCCACTCAGGGGTTAAACCGTCCCAATTAAGTCATTATTCCTCACTGGACCTTGAACAAGAAGCATGGGACACAGAAATCGCGGTGAAGGACTCGGGGCGAAAATTGGGAGATTCCTCTGTCAAACTTCAGACTTTATAAAACCTTGGAACAAGCAACGCAAATGTGAGCCTGGCCTGAAGAGCTTGCAATCTAACTTATAATGAATACGCGCCATGTCGATATTTAGTTCCAACATCCGATGCAGGTTAATTCCTCAATATGTCTTTATATTGGTCGGAGTTCTGTTTTTCTAATAAAAAGCTCCAAATCCCCGGTAGAAATATAGAGGCAAATAATAATAGTCTGTCTGCCGGCAGTCACCACTAGGGGGAGCTAACTGCATACAGTTCAATGTATAATCAGTATTTGCTGCAAACTCCTCAGCTCCCCCTAGCGGTGGCTGCAGGGAGACAGAATGTTATCATGTAACTATGTCTATGCAGGGGATTTGGAGCTCTGTATCAGAAAAAAAAAAATCGATCTCAGACCCCAATAAAGAGATTACAGAAAATTCAGCGCTCATTTTCTGGCACAATCCTCCAATCCTCAAAACAATTTTTTTTTATATCCATCCTGAACATTTTCAGACTCCACCAGTGTTAGTGTCTGCTGAGCTGCTGTATCTAATCCTATCATGTGTGATACTGTCTGCTGAATCTAATCCTATCATGTGTGATACTGTCTGCTGAGCTGCTGTATCTAATCCGATCATGTGTGATACTGTCTGCTGAGCTGCTGTATCTAATCCTATCATGTGTGATACTGTCTGCTGAGCTGCTGTATCTAATCCTATCATGTGTGATACTGTCTGCTGAGCTGCTGTATCTAATCCTATCATGTGTGATACTGTCTGATGAGCTGCTGTATCTAATCCTATCATGTGTGATACTCTCTGCTGAGCTGCTGTATCTAATCCTATCATGTGTGATACTGTCCGCTGAGCTGTATCTAATCCTATCATGTGTGATACTGTCCGCTGAGCTGCTGTATCTAATCCTATCATGTGTGATACTGTCCGCTGAGCCACTGTATCTAATCCTATCATGTGTGATACTGTCCGCTGAGCTCCTGTATCTAATCCTATCATGTGTGATACTGTCCGCTGAGCTGTATCTAATCCTATCATGTGTGATACTGTCCGCTGAGCTGCTGTATCTAATCCTATCATGTGTGATACTGTCTGCTGAGCTGCTGTATCTAATCCTATCATGTGTGATACTGTCCGCTGAGCTCCTGTATCTAATCCTATCATGTGTGATACTGTCCGCTGAGCTGTATCTAATCCTATCATGTGTGATACTGTCCGCTGAGCTGCTGTATCTAATCCTATCATGTGTGATACTGTCCGCTGAGCCACTGTATCTAATCCTATCATGTGTGATACTGTCCGCTGAGCTGCTGTATCTAATCCTATCATGTGTGATACTGTCCGCTGAGCTGCTGTATCTAATCCTATCATGTGTGATACTGTCCGCTGAGCTCCTGTATCTAATCCTATCATGTGTGATACTGTCCGCTGAGCTGTATCTAATCCTATCATGTGTGATACTGTCCGCTGAGCTGCTGTATCTAATCCTATCATGTGTGATACTGTCCGCTGAGCCACTGTATCTAATCCTATCATGTGTGATACTGTCCGCTGAGCTGCTGTATCTAATCCTATCATGTGTGATACTGTCCGCTGAGCTCCTGTATCTAATCCCATCATGTGTGATACTGTCCGCTGAGCTGTATCTAATCCTATCATGTGTGATACTGTCCGCTGAGCTGCTGTATCTAATCCTATCATGTGTGATACTGTCTGCTGAGCTGCTGTATCTAATCCTATCATGTGTGATACTGTCCGCTGAGCCACTGTATCTAATCCTATCATGTGTGATACTGTCCGCTGAGCTGCTGTATCTAATCCTATCATGTGTGATACTGTTTGCTGAGCTGCTGTATCTAATCCTATCATGTGTGATACTGTCTGCTGAGCTGCTGTATCTAATCCTATCATGTGTGATACCGTCTGCTGAGCTGCTGTATCTAATCCTATCATGTGTGATACTGTCTGCTGAGCTGCTATATCTAATCCTACCATGTGTGATACTGTCTGCTGAGCTGTGTATCTAATCCTATCATGTGTGATGCTGAGCTGCTGTATCTAAGCCAATCACATATCATGTCTCAGAGAACCTCACATCTCTACATTCCCATCCTGAGCTGCTTTTCGTTATTATTGCGTGGTCGGGGTGAGAGGATTTGCGCGTTCCGTGTACACAGACTGGAGGGGGGGGGGGGTGACCGCAGGCCTCACATTAATTCGCTCCTCTGTATCGCAGTCGGTTATTAATGATCATGAACCGAGAATCCAGTTGATTTCTACAATCTCTTTCTGTGACTTGTGTTGAACAAACTTACGAGAGCGACTAATGCCCCCCGCACACCCCGCGCTCCCGCCCCCCGCACACCCGCCCCCCGCGCTCCCGCCCCGCGCTCGGCTGTATATTTTGGATTACTAGCCCTTATTTACTTTATTTTTTGGCACCGGCCCTTCGCAGGGAGCACAATATTTGTTTAAATTCCCTTTCATGCAGCGCGCTAAAAAAATATCTTATTTCTCCCTCCTCTCCGGAATTCTCGCACAATGAAAGAGCCAGTTTATAACTGCGGACCCGGATCCCACCCTCCGCTACACAGAAAATAATATTTAGATGAAGGTCCCGGCCCCGGCTCTGCTGCATCCAGAAACGACACCTTTTTATTACATACAGAAATCTGCATCTTCGCGCCTGTTTATCGGCTCGTAAACCGCGACAGGAAAAAATTATTGATGGAGTTGAAGTTATTTGAGTTTTCAAGTTTGGCAAGAAACAGATTTCAGCTGAATAGAAACATAAAAAACAGAAATAAATGAGACGAGATCATCAAACGTAAGAGAAGGAGCAACGGAAGGAGAGAACGGGGACACCGTTTGGATACATACAAAAACGTAACGTGGCAGGATATCTCAGGGCCACATGGGCAAATAGGGCAATCGCCACAAGGCCTCCACCACGACCTAAACATCTCTCACGGCGCCGCTCTGGCATCATTTCTGAACTTCTAATTATTTAAGGATTGTACAGCGAAGTTATCCCAGCACGGTTATGTGTCCACTAGGTGGCGCTATCACGTATGCACTGGGTGGCAGCACTATTTATTATATGACCACTGGTTGGTGGTATTTTTAGCTACTATTGAGGTTTTATTACTTTTTTCTCTCCTTGTAATAAAAAGCATTATTTACCCCGGGCCCTTCCTAGACTAGGATTGTCCCGGTCTCTATATTAGAGAAACACATAGTTCTGCCCCAGTCCCCAAAAAAAATCACCAGCCCATCGCTTGGCGTGGAGAAGGTAATTTGCCCTATTTTATATTTTTGGGAAACTATCTGTAAAAATCTGTAGAGAAATAAGTTGACCTTCCATGTGAATATCATGTGAGCTGAAGACCGCAGCGGCACAAATCTCTCATCTGTCCTGATCGTTTGTTACAATGTATCAGTCTGGAGTCCAGTCTATTATATTCCCAGAGAATTGTGTAGACAATTGTAACAAACCATCAGCTGTAAGAAGTATGAGCTTTCCAGCCTCTAAATATAAACAATGAATGTTCCAATCTACTGACAGCAAGCAGAGGTATACAAAACGGTGAGAAATAGAAACTCAAAGTCTATTAGAAAGTTGCAGAACTTTTTGTGATTCAGATTGAGATTTATTTGCTTAAATCCGGAAAGTGAAAAACTGGAAGCCGAAATCTTCAGCTCAAGATGGAAAATATTTGCCAATAAGGAATAAGAATTCTGCATTGAAGGGAAAATCATGATTTCTGTTCTGTTCCTCCCGACTTTTCCAGAGTGAATTGTATCTTATGTAAGGCTCTGTTCACACCTGCGCTCTGCGGTTTTGTTGTTCTGCTTCGTCAGAGAAGCAGAACAAGGGAATAACGGAACCAACGGTCCAATGCACAACGGACACCGCCGGTTGCCGATGAAACCCATTGACTTTAATAGGTTCCGTCAGCATGCTCCGCTATTGTCTCCGGTAAAACCTGCCGGATCTGCGACGGGGGCCGTAACGAACCCTCCGACTCAGATGTGAACAGAGCCTTAGGGTATGTTCACACGCTAAACAAAAAACGGATGTAAAATACGGAGCTTTTCAAGGGAAAACAACCTCTGATTTTCAGCATCAGGCGTTTTTTGATGCGTTTTTTGTGGCCGTTTTTGGAGCAATTTTTCTATTGGCCCAATGAAAGACGGCTCCAAAAACGGCTCAAGACGTGACATGGGCCTTTTTCCGGGGCGTTTTCTTACGCGTTGTTTTTCCAAATGGCCGCAAAAAAAACGTTGAAACCGTTTTTCCCATTGAAATCAATGGGCAGATGTTTGAAGGCGGTCAGCTTCCATTTTTCGGCGCATTTAGGGCCCGAAAACGGCTGAAATAAGCCGTGTGAACAAACCCTTAGACTTTTCTAGAATGAATTGTATCTCATCTAAGACTTTTGATACATTGTTGCGGTCATCTATGTAGCTGCAAATAGTGGACAGAGAACCACGTTCCGTTAGCGGCCACTTTAAGGCTCCGGGCGGTCGCGGAGGCTCCGTATGGAGAACGTCTGTTGGTGATTTGATATCTTGGGAACCTTTTAATGGCCTGACTTGAACGTGCCTCAGAGGTGATGTCATCAAGACCTTGCAAGTCTATTCAAGTTTTTAGAAGACCTGAGGGACAAGACGAGGCTTCCAAACACATGTACAGAAAATAATAACCCCCCTCCCTACAACGCAGGGCTGAGGTCAGACGCAAATCAGAACGTTAAGCTTTTCTATAGGGCTCATTCAACTTCTCCAGGGTACTGAATGGTAATGGCGCAATGGGCGGCGCGATATCATCACTGGATGGCTATGATGTAACGTCAGCTGATTGGGATGATGCCGCTATGTAACGCCATGTGCTATAACAATGGCTGCGCCATCCCAGTCATGCAACGTTATATAATGGCGGCCACATATTATTAGGCCAGGAAGACGGATAAAAGGTAATCAACAAATTTTTCTCGCGTTTTTAAAAATGGCTTGAAAAAAAACGCATAGCGGAGACCGTGGAATAAACTGCCCACCGATACGAGATACAAAACCGCATTATAATATACATAAAACGATCAGGTCATTTATCGTCTTCTTGGCGTTTCCACGTTAGCGGAATGTGGACGGGACAATAACTCGGTGATAACGCGGCTCCATAATAAATAACCGTCCACAATATGTAAACCTGGGGCCGAATCCTGCGGGAGCTCGTAATAGACCCCGGCGTCCGGCTCCCCTGCCGCTCGACTCATCACAGATCAGGTTGCAGCAGAGCAAATTTTTAGAATTCCACAAGAAAATGAAGGTCACCCCCAGCCCCAAAATACCAGCACAGTATTATCACTGCGAACCTGCATTGTGAACTGTAGGGGAAACTGTGCAACAAATGCTGCTCCTCCTGCGCGCTGCATGTGACCAACTGGATGATCTAACAAGGCAATAAATAAATGGGCGAGTCCTTAAAAAAAATCCTTGGAAGAATCTTTGACTTGTTCACTTTTGTCATGACGTTAAAATGTCATCCTTTCCTTAGTTGTATCTCTTCTTGGGAAAGTTGGGTAACGACAAATATGGCCGCCAATAGAGCTGGTCATCCCCTGTCCTGAACAGTAAATCACCCTAGACGTGCCGGCATACAGGAATGGGGATATATCACTGGAAGATTTACCACTCAGGGGCCTGGCAAAGTTGGGTGAATTCCCTGTAAGAACGGTGTTGTCGGCCATATTGCCTGTCACCCAGCTTTTCCAGACCAAGAAACAGCGAAATATAATTTTTATTAACTTGGCATAAGACGAACATTTATCTTAGGAGAAGCAATCTTATGTCTGAGGGCAGATATCTAGTTCTGGATATTGGGGTTCACTTTTGGGGTGTCCCTGCCGACAAAGCTGCTGAGGGGAAACGTAAAGAAGCCGTGACTAATACAACGTATACATTGAGAGGAGATTGACATCACATGACCGCGCAGAGCTCCCTGCGGCTGACGATGGAATCAAAGCCACAACGTTGTGTATTTAAGACCAACACCATAACCACGACATCGCGCTCGCTACTCAAACAATATATATGTCATGGAAAGCGGCACCGGGATCATACGACATCCGGAGGAATCAGAGATCCACAGCGGCAAAGAGCAGAACAAGAAGATCCTCAGCTCAGACTAAGGCCTTATTTACACCGGTGTATGAAAATCAAGCGCGCCGCACGGACCTATGTTAGTGAATGGGGCCGTTCAGACAGTCCGTGATTTTCAGGCAGCGTATGTCCGCTGCGTAAAACTCACGACATGTCCTATATGTGGACGTTTTTCGCGCATGAATTCAATGGGTGTGTGAAAATCACGCGCAGCACATGGAAGCACTTCCTTCATTTCTGTTTCTAAACATCAAAACCGCGTGTCATAAGGATGACGCACCATTCAGTAATGACACACGGAACTGCAGCGTTTTTTGCGCGCTCGCTGTGTACATACATTACATTACTTATCCTGTACTGATCCTGAGTTATATCCTGTATTATACTCCAGAGCTGCACTCACTATTCTGCTGGTGGAGTCACTGTGTACATACATTACATTACTTATCCTGTACTGATCCTGAGTTATATCCTGTATTATACTCCAGAGCTGCACTGACTATTCTGCTGGTGGAGTCACTGTGTACATACATTACTTATCCTGTACTGATCCTGAGTTACATCCTGTATTATACTCCAGAGCTGCACTCACTATACTGCTGGTGGAGTCACTGTGTACATACATTACATTACTTATCCTGTACTGATCCTGAGTTACATCCTGTATTATACTCCAGAGCTGCACTCACTATTCTGCTGGTGGAGTCACTGTGTACATACATTACTTATCCGGTACTGATCCTGAGTTACATCCTGTATTATACTCCAGAGCTGCACTCACTATTCTGCTGGTGGAGTCACTGTGTACATACATTACATTACTTATCCTGTACTGATCCTGAGTTACATCCTGTATTATACTCCAGAGCTGCACTCACTATTCTGCTGGTGGAGTCACTGTGTACATACATTACATTACTTATCCTGTACTGATCCTGAGTTATATCCTGTATTATACTCCAGAGCTGCACTCACTATTCTGCTGGTGGAGTCACTGTGTACATACATTACATTACTTATCCTGTACTGATCCTGAGTTATATCCTCTATTATACTCCAGAGCTGCACTCACTATTCTGCTGGTGGAGTCACTGTGTACATACATTACATTACTTATCCTGTACTGATCCTGAGTTACATCCTGTATTATACTCCAGAGCTGCACTCACTATTCTGCTGGTAGAGTCACTGTGTACATACATTACATTACTGATCCTGTACTGATCCTGAGTTACATCCTGTATTAGGCTGGGTTCACATGACCACATTAACGTCCGTAATGGACGGACGTATTTCGGCCGGAAGTCCCGGACCGAACTCAGTGCAGGGAGCCGGGCTCCTAGCATCATAGTTATGTACGATGCTAGGAGTCCCCGCCTCTCCGTGGAACTACTGTCCCGTACTGAAAACATGATTACAGTACGGGACAGTTGTCCTGCAGCGAGGCGGGGACTTCTAGCATCGTACATAACTATGATGCTAGGAGCCCGGCTCCCTGCACTGTGTTCGGTCCGGGACTTGCGGCCGAAATACGTCCGTCAATTACGGACGTAATTAGTGTGTGTGCACATACCCTTATACTCCAGAGCTGCACTCACTATTCTGCTGGTGGAGTCACTGTGTACATACATTACATTACTTATCCTGTACTGATCCGGAGTTACATCCTGTATTATACTCCAGAGCTGCACTCACTATTCTGCTGGTAGGGTCACTGTGTACATACATTACATTACTTATCCTGTACTGATCCTGAGTTATAGCCCGTATTATACTCCCTCCAGAGCTGCACTCACTATTCTGCTGGTGGAGTCTCTGTGTACATACATTACATTACTTATCCTATACTGATCCTGAGTTACATCCTGTATTATACTCCAGAGCTGCACTCACTATTCTGCTGGTGGAGTCACTGTGTACATACATAACATTACTTATCCTATACTGATCCTGAGTTACATCCTGTATTATACTCCAGAGCTGCACTCACTATTCTGCTGGTGGAGTCACTGTGTACATACATTACTTATCCTGTACTGATCCTGAGTTATATCCTGTATTATACTCCAGAGCTGCACTCACTATTCTGCTGGTGGAGTCACTGTGTACATACATTACATTACTTATCCTGTACTGATCCTGAGTTATATCCTGTATTATACTCCAGAGCTGCACTCACTATTCTGCTGGTGGAGTCACTGTGTACATACATTACATTACTTATCCTGCACTGATCCTGAGTTACATCCTGTATTATACTCCAGAGCTGCACTCCCTATTCTGAAGGCTTCAGAGGTAAAATCTCACAGCATTCCCTGCTCGTTCAGTGTCTGCACAGCGCTTGCTCCGGTGATTTGCATTCTGGGAAGTTATCGGATGTAGGAATAGCTGTGCCTGCCATGCCCTTAGCTGTGGGATGATATTAATATAATGGATTTATGGGTGAACAGGATATTTATTATCTGTGAATTGTTCCCATTGTTTTGTACAGAACTCCCAACATAATGTAAGACACAGCGCAGGAGCCCGGGGCCCTTATACTATAAATAGTGGCCCCTGGATGTGACACACAACTTGTCTCTTCTTCTGGGTTTTCTATAAAACGTTGATTAGAAGCAGCTCAGGTTTCCAGTCTGAGGTCGTGCGGCGCTCCCCGCGGCCGGGTGACGGACTCTACGCGCTGGACATTCATGGGATACCCAAATAAAAATGATCATTGATCAAGAAGAATCGGGTCCGGAGCGCGTTCAGCCGCACGGTAAAGCCAGGGATTCATAACGTGCAGAGAAATCCTCATTGTGACCCGCGTAGGGAGGGCGTCTAGTGGATTGTGCGCGGTTAATATTCGTATTTATTACGCTTTACTTCATCTCCGGAAGCGGCGCAGTAAACATTCTCTTTTTATAGCGATTCTAGAACATAATAAACATTACAGGGATTTATTTATAATCTCTGCAGCTTCTCCCTCCAAACTCAGAGGAAACTTTGTTGGATAATGTGAATGAAATAATAGAAGCCCCTCCCCCGTGGCCCCGCTCGCTCTGCGCCGCGTTAGTCACATCCATCCGCTTCTGACTTCCAGATTGTGCAGGATTAAGTCTAAAACAAACTTTCTTCACAAACTCCCAATCCCTGCACAAAATGTTCTTCACAGAAACAACTTCAGTGCAAACAACAGCCTTGTGCCATCACCCCAGGATCCAGCAACAGCCCCAGGATCCAGCAACAGCCCCAGGATCCTCAGCCCTGTAGGGATGCTGGGGGTGCGGATCCTGGAGCTGTGAGCAATGCTCGGGGCTGGAGGGAGTGATTGTCTGTGGTCGCCCGGGATGACTCTCCGCTTTATCACAGGGATTTCCAGCTGCTCATCTCCTGACTTGACCCTCAGTCCCTCCTCCTGTCTCTTATCTATATCTCTGCACTAAAGAGCAATCTCTCAGATAACACCTCCTGCGCTCAGACTATTGTGGGGGGGCTCGGAGCTTCTGACCTCCAATAGACGAACAGATAATGTGACTGATACCACCGAACACTAGCGCTCCTGACAACCGCTGCCTATAGCCCCATTTACATCCATCATTATCGTTCCGATTCGCACTTTTCCAAGCGACCGCCGGTTCATATTGTACCGTGTTGGTGTCATTTTTACACATGAAGATAAATAAGTAAAAACGAGCGCCAATATAGCGAATTGTTAACGTTGATAAGACGCGCGTTTATAAGTAACAATAATCGAATGTTTTTCGTAACTTCCATCGCTCGTCTTTCCTCCGGTCTCGTCTGGTAACGACCAGCAGGCGCCTGATTACACAGGGTGATAAAGCACCGACAACCCAGAAGTTTTAAGCCATCATAAAAGAATCAATCAACAACAAACCAGCGAATTCTGGCTGATGGTGGGATCGCTGCAGCGGCCAATGATTGGGAGCGTTTACCCGATAGAACAATTTTATCCCATGTAAAAGCGAAGACGTAGAAAACATGGAACTGCGGAGGATTCTGACTTTTTACGTCCGGTTGGTGTGATAGTCACATGTGCGCGCTCGTCCTCTGTCCCTGTAGTTCTGGATTGATGCTCCAATGTGCGCACAAACGTATTCCTACTAGTTCAACAGTCGTAACAATGGAAATGTAAAATAACGCCGGAGGTCGGGGGTCGGGTTCCGTTACGTGTAAATGGAGCACAAAATAAAAGATTCTGTTCTGAAGCAAGAAAACATTCACATTACCGTTTATAAGAATAGATGGGGTATCAGGACAGGTTCTGGGTATGGGGACAGGGACGCGGTGAAGGGTCTGGCATCAGGGCATCGGGTATGAGCACAGGCGCTGGGTATGATAGCTTTGCGATTGGTGGCGTGCAGCACGCTCAGGATACAGTTTCTGAGACTGATTACAGGCTCTGAATAGGGGGCATCTAGCAGGAGGCAGAGAGTACAATCTCTGGGTAGGGGGCATCTAGCAGGAGGCTGAGGGTACAATCCCTGGATATAGGGGCATGTAGCAGGAGGCAGAGGGTACAATCCCTGGGTAGGGGGCATGTAGCAAGAGGCTGAGGGTACAATCCCTGGGTAGGGGGCATGTAGCAGGAGGCAGAGGGTACAATCCCTGGGTATAGGGGCATGTAGCAGGAGGCTGAAGGTACAATCCCTGGGTAGGGGGCATCTAGCAATAGACTGAGGGTACAATCTCTGGGTAGGGGGCATGTAGCAGGAGGCTGAGGGTACAATCTCTGGGTATAGGGGCATCTAGCAATAGACTGAGGGTACAATCCCTGGGTAGGGGGCATCTAGCAGGAGGCTGAAAGTACAATCCCTGGATAGGGGGCATGTAGCAGGAGGCTGAAGGTACAATCCCTGGGTAGGGGGCATCTAGCAGGAGGCTGAGGGTACAATCTCTGGATAGGGGGAATGTAGCAGGAGGCTGAGGGTACAATCTCTGGATAGGGGGCATGTAGCAGGAAGCAGAGGGTACAATCCCTGGGTATAGGGGCATCTAGCAGGAGGCTGAAGGTACAATCCCTGCATAGGGGGCATCTAGCAGGAGACTGAGGGTACAATCTCTGGGTAGGGGGCATGTAGCAGGAGGCTGAAGGTACAATCTCTGAATAGGGGGCATCTAGCAGGAGGCTGAGGGTACAATCTCTGGATAGGGGGCATGTAGCAGGAGGCTGAGGGTACAATCTCTGGATAGGGGGCATGTAACGGCTTTGGGCATAGCACATGTTGTGGGTATGGGAACATTCAGCAGGCACGGGCTCCACGCTCTGATAACTTTGTATATGAAACATTATTAATATTATTTATTATAAAGTGTCATCAATTCCAGGGCGCTGTACAGATGACAAAGGGTTAAACTAAGACAATAAATGTGACAATGAACAGGAGATGAATGACAGACTGGTCCCTGCCCGCCAGGACTGAGGATCTACAGGCATGCAGCAGGCGCTGGGTATTGGCACACGTTCTGGGCATGGAGACATTCAACAGGCAGGCACTGGGTACAGGCTTATGACATACTGCAGGCTCTGTGGGCATGCTCTGGGTACACACTCGGTGGGCATGCTCTGGGCACACGCTCGGTAGGCATGCTCTGGGCACACGCTCGGTGGGCATGCTCTGGGCACACGCTCGGTGGGCATGCTCTGGGTACATGCTCTGGGCACACGCTCGGTGGGCATGCTCTGGGCACACGCTCGGTGGGCATGCTCTGGGCACACGCTCGGTGGGCATGCTCTGGGCACACACTCGGTGGGCATGCTCTGGGCACACGCTCGGTGGGCATGCTCTGGGCACTCTGTGGGCATGCTCTGGGCACACGCTCGGTGGGCATGCTCTGGGCACACTCGGTGGGCATGCTCTGGGCACGCTCGGTGGGCATGCTCTGGGCACACGCTCACTACTGCTGTGCATTTCATAGATTATAAACTTTGCAGAAACTTGGGCCAACTCTACTGATGTTGCAGCAGGAGAATCCCCGGAGGTGACTATTCAGACAGTGCAGCTGAATCCTTTCCATCTTTGTGCTCCACATAAAGGCAGGATTGAGGCAATTGTCTCCGCTGCCTCCAGAGCTTCTCACTGGCAGAGAAATACAGGGGGTGCACATGTATACAGCTCCATATAGAAGACAGTATATAACAGGACACCCCACAATCACAAACTACTGACACCCCCAGACCCAACACTTACCTCCAGGTGCAAGAGTCCAATATCCAGCGGGCATGGGGGACCCCCGGGGAGGGCAGCTCAGGAGGAGGGGGCCATGGTCACAGCTTCCAGCATCTAGCATCCATTGGGGGTTCAGCCGAGATACTCCGAGTACAGATCCAGTATACGTGAAGCGGGAGAAATCCCAGAATACGGAGGAACCAACTGAAGAGTCCGGGGGTGTCCAGTGGAGGAGCGGAATCCGGGGGTGTCCTGAGTCCCGGGGTGTCAGGTGAAGAAGCGGAGTCCGGGGGTGTCCAGTGGAGGAGCGGAGTCCGGGGGTGTCCAGTCGAGGAGCGGAGTCCGGGGGTGTCCAGTCGAGGAGCGGAGTCCGGGGGTGTCCAGTCGAGGAGCGGAGTCCGGAGGTGTCCAGCGGAGTCCGGGGGTGTCCAGTCGAGGAGCGGAGTCCGGGGGTGTCCAGCGGAGGTCCCGGTTTTGTCGGGAGCGCAGACACCGCCGCAGCCTGAGGTCCCGGGGAAGTTGAATGCAGAATAAAGTTTGGAGCCTCCCCCCCTCCTGGAGTCAGATGATCGGAGCCATTACTTCAGCCCGGACTGATCTGTTTTCAATCTTCCCTCCTCCTCCCCTCACCCCCTCCTCCTCCTCCCCTCACCCCCTCCTCCCTGCTCCCCCCTCACTGCATCCATTTGCTCCTCCGGATGGGAATGGGGCTCATTAAAGTCACAGCTCAGGCGCTGAGGGGGTTAACTCGGGCAGGATGATGGGAGTGATGGTCATCCCCCCTTGTACCACCGTCACGTGACACCCGCCCCTCATTCAGGTAGAAAGTTTCCATCTATTTGTTACATTGTTGCAGCCTCCAGGATGAATGTAACTGAACAATGTGACGTCATCGGCCAGAAAATGTGTCGTCAAAACCATCAAATCATTGTTATCAGCGGTAAATGGCGCTCGTCTCAAGTCACGTGTACATTTGTCGCTACGATAAAACTTGCGTTCTAAAAAGGCGCCATATGTGCAATAATTGTACTGAATGAAATGTCCTTTATATACTTCTAAGACGTGTTCAAAATGACTCGGGATAAAAAACGCCATAAATTAAACACTCGAAATTAATGAAAAAAGAGTGTGAATTATTGCACCGCAAAACTGCGCATTTTACCACGTTTTACCATGGCGCATATACAGGTGAAAGAAGTGCTTTAGAGCCGTCTTCACATCACGTTTTTGCCTTTCGTTGGAGGTATACGTCATGAGGACTCCAGACATATACCTCCGACGCAAGGCAAAAACGTATCCCATTGTATAGGCATATAGTAAGCGCTCCAAATCTGAATACACAGTTACATAATATTCTCTATACCTGCAGCCACCACTAGGGGGAGCTCACTACATACAGATATAAACTGCTCCCATAGAGTTACATGATATCACTCTGCTGCCTGCAGTCACCACTAGGGGGAGCTCACTACATACAGATATATACAGCTCCCATAGAGTTACATTATAATATTCCACTACCTGCAGCCATCACTAGGGGGAGCTCAATACATAGATATATACAGCTCCCATAGAGTTATATGATAATATTCTGCTGCCTGCAGCCACCACTAGGGGGAGTTCACTACATACAGATATATACAGCTCCCATAGAGTTACATGGGGGAGCTCACTACATACAGATATATACAGCTCCCATAGAGTTACATGATAACATTCTGCTGCCTGCAGCCATCACTAGGGGGAGCTCACTACATACAGATATATACAGCTCCCATAGAGTTACATGATAACATTCTGCTGCCTGCAGCCACCACTAGGGGGAGCTCACTACATACTGATATATACAGCTCCCATAGAGTTACATGATAATATTCTGCTGCCTGCAGCCATCACTAGGGGGAGCTCACTACATACAGATATATACAGCTCCCATAGAGTTACATGATAACATTCTGCTGCCTGCAGCCATCACTAGGGGGAGCTCACTACATACAGATATATACAGCTCCCATAGAGTTACATGATAATATTCTGCTGCCTGCAGCCACCACTAGGGGGAGCTCACTACATACAGATATATACAACTCCCATAGAGTTACATGATAATATTCTGCTGCCTGCAGCCACCACTAGGGGGAGCTCACTACATACAGATATATACAGCTCCCATAGAGTTACATGATAACATTCTGCTGCCACCACTAGGGGGAGATCACTACATACAGATATATACAGCTCCCATAGACTTACAGGATAACATTCTGCAGCCTGCAGCCACCACTAGGGGGAGCTCACTACATACAGATATATACAGCTCCCATAGAATTACATGATAACATTCTGCTATCTGCAGCCACCACTAGAGGGAGCTCACTACATACAGAAATATACAGCTCCCATAGAGTTACATGATAATATTCTGCTGCTTGCAGCCACCACTAGGGGGAGCTCACTACATACAGATATATACAACTCCCATAGAGTTACATGATAATATTCTGCTGCTTGCAGCCACCACTAGGGGGAGCTCACTACATACTGATATATACAGCTCCCATAGAGATACATGATAATATTCTGCTGCCTGCAGCCACCACTAGAGGGAGCACACTACATACAGATATATACAGCTCCCATAGAGTTACATGATAATATTCTGCTGTCTGCCACCACTAGGGGGAGCACACTACATACAGATATATACAGCTCCCATAGAGTTGCATGATAACATTCTGCTGTCTGCAGCCACCACTAGAGGGAGCACACTACATACAGAAATATACAGCTCCCATAGAGTTACATGATAATATTCTGCTGCTTGCAGCCACCACTAGGGGGAGCTCACTACATACAGATATATACAACTCCCATAGAGTTACATGATAATATTCTGCTGCTTGCAGCCACCACTAGGGGGAGCTCACTACATACTGATATATACAGCTCCCATAGAGATACATGATAATATTCTGCTGCCTGCAGCCACCACTAGAGGGAGCACACTACATACAGATATATACAGCTCCCATAGAGTTACATGATAATATTCTGCTGTCTGCCACCACTAGGGGGAGCTCACTACATACAGGTATATACAGCTCCCATAGAGTTACATGATAACATGTTTGTAGTCTGTAATCACATAGGTTTGCATAGGAGCTGTATACACAAAACAGGAGGACATTTTTTACTAAGATAATTTCAAAAGTTTCTTTATTTTTCATTTTAGATGCATTGGAACAATAAAAAAACAAAAAATAAATTGCTTGCCTCGGTGGAGAGCGCCCATGAAGGAGACGCAGTTTAGAGCACAATTAAAAAAAACAACAAAAAACAGGTGAAAATGGTGCAAATTTTGTTTCGATTTTTCCAGGTCTCTCTTCTATTGGCGTAAAATGCGCCAATCTTAGTAAAGGTGGGATTAGGTTTCCACATTGGACGGAACACAAATCAGGAAAATTGAAATAAGGCAAATAAATGTGATCATAAAGTAATAAAGCAGAAATGATAGACGTTTATTGATTGATCGGACGGCTCTGAACTGTGGGCGGGGCCTCGTGTTTCCAGTCGCACTGGGAGCGCCGCGGATGACACGTGATTGTTGTTTCCGGGAGGCGCTGGACACCGGGAGATTACATTTTGGCAGACGGACGTGAATCTGTCCTCACTTTCTCTCTTTCCCAGCTCATTACCATATAAATTCTTCTCCGCGAGGAGCCGCGCCCGGGATGATTATTTCCAGATCTGTGAGAACAACTGAGGCGAAATCTCGCACTGTCCTGATAACGGATTCGCTGTCCCAACCTCCATGGGACAGGAACGCGGCAGGTTTTCTGGATATCCCCGGTGACAACAGCTCAGTAAGGGGGGTCTTCCCAAGGCTATGTTCACACGGGGTATTTTGCTGAGTTTTTTGACGCGGAAACCTCGTCGCAAAACTCGGCAAAAACGGCCCGAGAACGCCTCCCATTGATTTCAATGGGAGGCGTCGGCGTCTTTTTCCCGCGAGCAGTAAAACTGCCTCGTGGGAAAAAGAAGCGACATGCCCTATCTTCGGGCGTTTACGCCTCTGACCTCCCATTGACTTCAACGGGAGGCAGAGAAAGCGTATTTCTCGCTGTTTTATGCCCGCGGCGCTCAATGGCCGTGGGCGAAAAACGGCGCGATAATCGCCGTGAAAATCGGCGAGAGGGAGAGGAATATCTACCTCAAAGTTCCAAACTGAATTTTGAGCCAGATATTCCTCCCCCAAAATACTCCGTGTGAACATAGCCTAAGGGCTCGTCCACACGTAACGGAATTGCGGACGGAAAATACGCAGCAGAATAAAGTAGCAGCAAAGTGGGTGAGAGTCAACAAATCTCCACACGCTGCGGGAAAATTCTGAGCAGAAATTGACCTGCGGTGCGTGTTTTTCGTACATGTCAATTCCTGCTGCCGAAAGTGACTGAATTGCTGGAAAATCTGCACAATTTTCTGCAGTAAAAATCTCAGGTAATGGTGCGGTTTTTCCTGGAGCGGTTTTTCCTGGTGCGGTTTTTCCTGGAGCGGTTTTTCCTGGTGCGGTTTTTTACTAGTTTCTGCGGAATTGCTCCAGAAATTTTCTGCAGCAATTCCGTTACGTGCTCCTAAGATATTTGTGGCAGGTCCATAGGATATTCCATTAATGTCTGACAGATGCCGGTTCTGGCTCCAAAAGGGGGGGGGGGGGGTCACTGCTGCTTAAGGAGAAGGACTGGAGAGATGACGCCGCACAGCGCAAATTACATGTTAAATATATCGTACGGGAGTTGTGATTATGTCAATAGCGAATATGTAGACTTTTACTCAATAAAAAATAGATTTTATTTATTTGTGTCCCCATTGGGGACTTTTACTTTATTAATAATAATCTAATAATAAAAATAATAATAATAATAATAATAAAAATAATAAAAATAATAATAATAATAATAATAATAATAATAAAAATAATAAAAATAATAATAATAATAAAAATAATAATAAAAATAATAATAATAATAATAAAAATAATAATAAAAATAATAATAATAATAATAATAAAAATAATAAAAAAAAAAAAATAATAATAATAATAAAAATAATAATAATAATAATAATAAAAATAATAAAAATAATAATAATAATAAAAATAATAATAATAATAATAATAATAATAATAATAAAAATAATAAAAATAATAAAAATAAAAATAATAATAAAAATAATAATAATAATAATAAAAATAATAATAATAAAAATAATAAAAATAATAAAAATAAAAATAATAATAAAAATAATAAAAATAATAAAAATAATAATAATAATAATAAAAATAATAATAAAAATAATAATAATAATAATAATAAAAATAATAAAAATAATAATAATAATAATAAAAATAATAATAATAATAATAATAATAATAATAATAATAATACTACCTTTGTGTTCCAATGTCACTGTGAGGGGAGGAACACACTAGGTGGAGCCGCGGTGTAAAACTACAAAGCGCATTCGCCCTGGAAACCGCAGGGAATTCTATCCCAAAAAAACGCACAAAATTGAGGTGCAGTTTTTCGGGGGTCATGTCCGATGCGAAAAACCTGCAGCAATAATAAAAAAAAAGGTTTAGACCTACCCGGCCGTGGCGGCGGTGCCGCGATTCTTTCTTCTGAGCGCGGCTCGGCCTCCTGGGATGACGTTGTAGTCTATGTGGCTTTTAATTGGCTGCAGCAGTTACATGAGATTAAACTTTATCCCGGGAGGCCGGACTGCGCTCAGAAGGAAGAATCGCGGCACCGCCGCCACGGCCGGGTAAGTCTAAACCTTTTTACTATTTTCAAATGATTCTTTTTTTCTCACTTTAAATTTTTGCGGCGGAATCGCAGCGTTTCCGCTGCAAAAGTTGCACCACATGGCTCTTTGCTGCGGGTTTTACCTCCCCATTGAATTCAATGGGGAAAATCTGCAACAGAAGAGCAGCGAATCCGCAGCAAAAACTGACATGCGGCGGATTAAAAAACGGCACCGCAGGTCAATTTATGAAGGTTTTTTCAGCATAATTTTTTTCTGCTGGGTGTGGACGAGATCTGTTCAAATTTGACCCACCGCGCCACTACTGTAATACGCTGCGGAAATCCGCGGTCTATCCGCCGAGTGTGTTCCTACCCTCAGGCCGGGTTCCCACGTAGCGTAAATGCGTTCAGCTTCCGTTTTTTCAGGCATTTTTTGAGGAGTTTACGCCCTGAAAAATGGCTGAAAAAACAGCGTGTGAACATACCCTTACACTAAGGCCGGATTCACACGAGCGTGTGCGTTGTGCGCGCGCAAAATGCACTTAACAGCTCCGTGTGTCACCCTCGTATGATGCGCGGCTGCGTGATTTTCGCGCAGCCGCCATCATTATGACACTCCGTTTGTATGTTTGTAGCACGTGGTGCTTTTCTGTTTGCAATCATAGTCTGACTGCTGTTGCGCGTGGTGCTTCCGTGTGGTGCGCGTGATTTTCACGCACCCATTGACTTCAATGGGTGCGTGATGCGCGAAAAACGCAGAAATATAGGACATGTCGTGAGTTTTATGCAGCGGACACTCATTGCGTGATAATCACTGACAGTCTGAACGGCCCCATAGACTAACATAGGTCCGTGCGAGGCGCGTGAAAATCATGCGCGTTACATGGACGTATATCCCGTTCGTCTAAATAAGCCATAACAGGGATATAGAGAGGGAGAACCTGGGGGCTTTGTTAGGCCATGGCAATGCACGCCACCCAACAATTGCGCTGATTGGATTAGACAGGGAGTTCTGGCGGGATGTCGGGTGTTAGTTACAGTGGACTCCAGCCGCTGGTGGCGCGGGCGCAGCTTCTGAGTCCGCACCATCACTGCGCCGCACATATAAGTGGGAAAGGATTAAAGGGTTTGTGGTAGGAAAACATAGCAGCAACAGTGCCCCAGCTGTCCACAGGTTGTGTGTAGTATTGCAGCTCAGCCCTATTCACTTCAATCAAGCTGCAATACCAGACCTGGCCCACGGACCAGTGTGGCGCTGTTTTTGCTGGAACGCACCCCCCTGTTATTTTGTGTCTGACCTCATTACATTTCTTAATCCCCTTGTATTAGTTAATTAGCGGGGTCCGTTAGTTGCCGGGCGCAATGTGTTTCGGGGCTCGGCCATCAGTCACCAATGTTGTTTTATGTAAAATCAATGATTGTTCTGGGACAAAACAAACGGAAAAATATTTTGTGCCAATGAAACAATCAGAGGATTTCCATTCGGGTGAATGTTCAGTATTTCATGAAAACGGCCGGTAATAAGGAAGAGCCGCGGCGTAAATCACCGGAAACGAGGCCACAATTCATTGTGAATACGGAGTTCACCGCGTTTCACGTCAAGCGAATGTCGTAGAAACTCCGTAGATAAATCACAACGAACGTACGAAATCCATAATAACGCCGGTCTGCACATACTTAATACTTCTCACAGCTGAGGGGCTGTTACTGTATAAAATCTACACAATCGACTGTGAGGTAAACACAACAGCAGCACAAATCCCTCCTGTCCGGATAGTTTGTTACAATGTATCAGTGCAGGTAAAATGTATCAGTTTGGAGTCCAGGCTGTGTCGCTCACAGAGGATTGTCCAGACCGGATACAATTGTAACAAACCCTTAAGTCTCCGTTCACACGGCGTGCATTTGACGCGTATTTTGGCACATTTTACGCACCGCAATATGCATTAAAAAACGCTTGATTAACGCTTCAATGGGAAAGTGCGCCATCAGTACGTACAACGCGAGCGTAAAAGAAAAGCATCAGGTCAACTCAGTGGTGCGTAAAGTGCGCCGAAAACGCACCAAATGTTTCCTTAGTCAAAGGGAGTTCTAATTACACACCAAAAAAGGGCACAAAAAACGCAGAAAAAAACACGCAGAAAACACGTAAAAAAAACGCTTGTATTTCAAAAAAGCGCTTTACAATAACACTACCGTATTTGATACGTTTACACGTATTTTTTGAGCGCTATGTGAACATGTCCTAACTGTAAGGGCTCGTTCAGACCAGCGTGTTCCTCGTCCGTGTGCTGTGTTGAAATAACGCACAGCACGCGGACGCATTGATTTCAATGGGGCCGTTCACACATGCGGGAGTTTTCACGCAGCGAGTGTTCGTTACGTGAAACTCACCGCAGGTCCTATATTGGGGCGTTTTCACACACCTAGTCGCCCATTGAAATCAATAGGTGCGTGAAAACCACGGACAGCACGCGGACGCACATCTGTGCGCTGTCCGTGTTTCACGTATCGATCACATTGAAAAAAAAAGTGCTCGCAAGTGCGTGAAAAACAACCGCCACACGCAAAGAACATCGGTGCATAACGCAACGCACACGGACAGATTTTACCAGCGTAAATTTATCACGCTCGTGTGAACGAAGCCTAAGAACGAGGTCAGCTGGGAAAACATTGTGGAAATATCACTCTCAGGCTGGGTTCACACGACCATGTTACGTCCGTAATGTATGGAACGTATTTCGGCCGGAAGTCCCGGACCGAACACACTGCAGGGAGCCGAGCTCCTAGCATCATAGTTATGTACGATGCTAGGAGTCCCTGCCTCGCTGCAGGACAACTGTCCCGTACTGTAATCATGTTTTCAGTACGGGACAGTAGTTCCACGGAGAGGCAGGGACTCCTAGCATCGTACATCACTATGATGAGCCCGGCTCCCTGCACTGAGTTCGCTCCGGGACTTCCGGCCGAAATACGTTCCGTACATTACGGACGTAACATGGTCGTGTGAACCAAGCCTCAGGCTATGTTCACACGGAGTATTTTGCAGGAAGAATATCTGCCTCAAAATTCAGTTTGGAAGTTTGAGGCAGATTTTCCTCTCCCTGCACGCCGATTTTCGCGGCGATTTTTGCGCCGTTTTTCGCCCGCGGCCATTAAGCGCCGCGGGCATAAAACAGCGAGAAATACGCTTTATCTGCCTCCCATTTAAGTCAATGGGAGGTCAGAGGCGGAAATGCCCGATGATAGGGCATGTCGCTTCTTTTTCCCGCGAGGCAGTTTTACTGCTCGCGGGAAAAAGATGCCGACGCCTCCCATTGAAATCAATGGGAGGCGTTTTCGGGCCGTTTTTGCCGAGTTTTGCGACGCGGTTTCCGCGTCAAAAAACTCGGCAAAATACTCCGTGTGAACATAGCCTTAGGGCATGTTCACACAGCGCAGTTTTGGTGCAGTCTTTTGGAGACACTAGCAGGAATGGATTTAAAAAAAAAAAAAGAGAAGCAAAATCTTTCCTTTATACTTCCCCTCCCTTTACAATTCACTTCTGGTTGTGGCTTCATAAACTGCACTAAAAAACTGCACCAAAACGGCAATGTGTGAATATCCCCTTACTGAATTCTACACAACTACTAATGTTGCGAGGGTGCCGTTTATTACCGCGATTTGTCCGTACGTCTGAATATACTCTAAGGGTATGTTCACACACACTAATTATGGACGTAAATCGGGCGTATTAACCCCCGAATTACGTCCGAAATTACGGCTTGAATGCGTTGACAAACATCTGCCCATTGAAAGCAATGGGCAGACGTTTGTCTGTTCACACGAGGCGTATATTTACGCGCCGCTGTCAAATGACGGCGCGTAAATAGACGCCCGCGCCAAAGAAGTGACCTGTCACTTCTTTGGCCATATTTGGAGCCGTTATTCATTGACTCCAATGAAAAGCAGCGCCAATTACGTCCGTAATTGACGCGGCGTTCAAGCGCCTGCACATGCCGTTACGGCTGAAATTACGGGGATGTTTTCTCCTGAACACATCCCCGTAGTTTCAGCCGTTACGGACGCCCTCGTGTGAACATACCCTCAGTGTCAAGTCCTTAAAGGGGTTTTCCATGTTACGTGATCCCCCGGTGTATAAATTCTGGGGTCCCGAACATTGCGACTATCGCTCAGTAAAGAGACTAGACCGCTTCGCCTCTGGTCGGAGATTCCTTACACTCAGAGTTATGGGGTGAGGGGCTCCTGGGGGGGTCCCTGACAATGGACCCCACTGATAACAAGCGCAACCCATGTAATAATGAAAAACACAAAACCCCTTCAGGAGCCTCTGAGGACGGATCAGTCTCAGCCCGGAGCCGGGGCCGCGGCATCAGGTTATGTATTCAGAATGTCGCCTTCGCTATTTTGGCGACTTTAGATGCGATCCACACAGGCGCTCACAGCCGGCGCCATAAATTTGAGGGGCGTTATTAGGAGGATGAGTTCTCCGGGGAGTCACAATTTATGTGTCGCTGTTCGGTGTTTTTCTTGCGGGGCGTGTTTAGAATCCGCTGCCTGCGTCCCCCGAGCTGCGCCGCGCCGGCTCCTGTCATTCGTCTTCGATTGTCTCGCTGTAAAAAAGCCAAATTGTAATAGTTTATAATCCGGGCGTGGTGGGGGGGGGGGGCAGAGCCTTGTGGGTCAGCGCTTAGCGCGCCGCTTCTCTCCACTCCATCATGTTTCCCAGAAATGAGTGACTCCCATAATTCTCGCCGTGCCGCAGATCTCCGCGCCGGGTCTCCTGACGCTGCGGCTTTGTTGGTATAATTACGTTTGCCGGTGATGTATAGATATTGTGCATCGCGTTGTTATATGGCCGCGGGCGCCGCTTCTGACACCTTGAATTTTTGACGATCGCCACATGTAAGCGATTTGTTTCCTCCCTGAAGCGATGAATCAGGGGCGCTAAAACGTATGCAAATACCAAGATTTGTTTCGTCCAGGGACCGCGCTGAACTTCCCCTCCGGTCGTGATAAATTCCAATAGTCGGACGTTGTTCTTGTTGTTTTTACGTTTATAAAAATGTTAATAGTTCCGATGAAATGACGGATTTCCTGATTCTGATTCTTTTACTTTCGTTTTTGCTAAAAAGATGTGACCAGAAATGAAAAAAATGTCTACAACTTTCTGGTATCAGATTTCAACGCGTTACCAGTTTAAAGCTCTCTGCTTGCTGTCAGTGAATGGGAACATTCTGTACAGACCAAATACTTCTCACAGCTGAGGATTTGCTGCAATTGTATCCAGTCTGGAAAAACACATCAGCGGCACAAGTCTCTCTCCTGTCCTGATGATTTGTTACAATGTATCAGTCTGGAGTCCAGGCAGAGGAGTCGCTTCTTCTGGCCTCGTATTTTGTTCCCAAGGGGCATGTAGCATTCTCCTCAGGGCATGTTCACACTGCTATTTTCTGAACGCCTCCAAACATCTGCCCACTGATTTCAATGGGAAATACGGCGTTCTGTTCCGACGGGGCGTTTTTTTTTTACGCCTTTTTCAAAAAATGGCGCGTAAGAAAGACGCCCCGTAAAAAAGAAGTGCATGTCACTTCTTGAGACGTTTTTGGAGCCGTCGTTCATTGACTCAATAGAAAAACCGCTCCAGAAACGGCCGTAAAAAACGCAGCAAAAAAACGCTAGACGCTTAAAAAACGTCTGAAAATCAGGAGCTGTTTTCGCTTGACACCGCGCACGGACCTATGCAAACCAATGGGGCTATTCAGACGTCTGTGCGTGTTTCCGCTGCGTGACACTCACGGCATGTCCTATTCTAGTCATTGAAGTAAATGGGTGCGTGGAAATCACGGACAGCGCGCGGACGCCTTCCTGTCATTCACGCTCCAGTTGCTAAAGAAATGCTGAGAAAAAAATAAAGAAATAAAAAATGTCCTCCAACACGGACATGAAACACGGACGGCACACGGAGCTGCAACGCAGGAAAAACGGACACGTGTGTGATAATCTCGCCTTAGAGTTTCTTCAGACAAAAAACGCAATTAGTTCTATCGCAAGTTGCTGCAGTTTCGCGGCCGGCTTAGATTGCGAAACCGCGGCAAACCATCATAAAACGATGTACGTTTTTTGCCGTGCGGTTCTAAGCTGTGTGGCGAGGACCGCCCCGTCTGAATACCCTGGATCTTGTATGACGGGACACGAGGCTCCGGAGTAACTTCGGATGAGATATCTGTGACCCGGCTGTCGCTGGCGCTTCGCTCCTTTGTTTCCTTTTTCACTCTACAACTTGTGGTGTTGATTTTAACTTAATTTCGACCACATGAACTGGCGGCGCTCCAGGCGACGGATTTTTATTTCAAATTCCAACGACTTTTCTCACTTAATGCCTCTTCCTATCTGAATAATGAACAAAGTGAAGGAATGGCGAACTGCGGCGGACTTCTAAATCCGTGGAGGATCCTACAAGGAACGCTACGCAAAGTTACCAAAAATGGCGATGTCCATAAATTTGTCGCAGTTTGAAGGTTGTGTGTCCGGTCTCGCCTGTCATGGTGTGCGCCATATTTCTGGCGCAATCAGCTCGTGTTATAAGATTATACGGATTTCGTCATTTGCAGCTACTTCACAATACGTTCATGTCCAGCGCCATTTTCAAGCATTTTGCTGACCGCCATGCTTGTTGTATTCTTTTCTGCATACAAGGGGTTAATCTTTTATTAGGTGGGAGAGCGTTTGGGCCTCATTGAACACGGCGAGAATTTCTAATTAATAGTTCTGGGACGGGGGGAGGGGTGGAATGAAGTTTAATAGGATTTTACTAATAAAATGGAACCTGGTGGACAAGTGCGAGCAGAGAAACGCGGCTCGTAATTACGTACAGGGCGGGGTTTACTGCCGGTCAATTATAGAGTCAAAAAAAGAACTTTATTTCAGGACCCACGAAAAAAAAAAGCGCCTAAATAATAATAATAATACCGTGCAGTGCGGCTGAATACCGTACACTGGATCCTAATGCTGCCATATAGTGCCAATATAATGCCTACACCATACATATAAACTGTATCAAAAACTGCAGCAAACTGCCCTGTGTGAACGTGGCCTTAAAGAGCCTCTAAGTAATCAGCTGCTGAGAGAGGTCGCCCCCTAGTGTCGCAGTGCTGTCATTGATCCAGTGCTGCTCCATTTATCAGCTACTTCCTAGAATACTCGATGCCGTTTATTAAAGGGGTTTTCCACCACCGGACAACTGATTAATTATCCACCGGACAGGTCATCAGTATATGATCGGTGCGAGCCCAACACCCGGACCCCGCCGATGATATGCTGAGGACCTATCCGGTAGTGGTCAACCCCTTTAAGGCCGAGTTCCCACGGGTCGGATACTGCGCAGAGTATCTGACCTGGAAGCCGCAGCACATTCCGTCCCAAAAACCGCAACACATCGTGGTGCGGTTTTTCGAATGGAATTTCCGTTATGGAATTTGCTGGGTAAAAAAAAAAGCCATGTGACGCTGCGATTCCGCCGCAAAAGTGGCAACACTTGGTTTTCTGTTGCGGGTTTTGCGTCCCCGTTGAATTCAATGGGGAAAACCCGCAAAGGAAAATCAAGGAAAACGCAGCATAAAAGTGACATTAAATCCCGCGCCGCAGGTCGTGTTATTAACGTTTACGCTGCGTGGGCATAAATCTCGTCCGCTTTGCTGCTGCTGTAAATGCGTAGAATCCCGTTGGGGAAATGACGCTACGTGGCAACCTGGCCCAAGTGGTTTGGTTGTTTTGATGCTCCCACTGAGGACTATCCCAGCTTTTCCTGTCTCCTGAATGGCAGATTTGGCGAGTTATACAGAAATATGAGGATCGGGGACAAATCACAGCAGAACTAAGCAAATTTGCCATTCAGGGTTCTGGGAAAGCTGGGGAACAAGCCTTCTGCGAGTTGTTGCTGTTCACACTGGATCTGCCGTTCATCCGTCCGGGGATCAATAGCTTCACCTTTACGGCTCCAATACTTTTTCTTATCCAGCTTTCCCAAACTCCTGAATGACAAATATGACCAATACAGTGGCAGGGAATATATCACTGGGCAGATTGCTGAATATGGGAAAGCTGAGTGACAACCGCTGTAATGGCGGCCATATTACCTGTCACCCAGCTTTCCCAGAAACAGATAGAACAGAAATATGTTTGTACGGAAGACGACGAGTTTTGTGGATTTTAGTGGGAAAAGCCTCGTTCTGCCCCTGATTTGTGATGTGATATTTCTGGGGGTCGTTGCGGCCTCATTCGCCGGCACGTTTGTCCCCCTCCCCCGGCAGCCGCAGGTGGCATTGTGCTGATGTGAATGGTGTTTTTGTGTCCAGCACAGGAGGCTATTGATGACGTGATGTCATGCGTGTCGCAGGTGCGCCCTAAGAAAGTCGCCATACATTCACCTCAGCCCCTCGACCTGCGGGAGAGACGAGCCTGTGGCCAATAAAACGCAGTGGATTTTGGACTGAGCCCAAACACAACAAACCTGCCCCATAAAAAATGAAAGTGCTCGGCTTTATTGACGGCGCGGTGCGTAATGTTGTCCCGAGCATCGCCCGCGGCCCCAGCTGGAAGGAGAGCGCCGTCCTCACCGTGTCTGGAGCGGTTACAATCTCCACCTGGAGGAAACTGCAGGCGCAGGGATCAGACCGCGGCCCCGACATCTCCTGCTCACAACTGCAGAGCATTCGCTACAATGTTTATGCCTTTCCCTTCCGCATTCTGATATTTGTATCATCGAAAATGAGAAATTCTCCCCCCATTGAGAATAATATATACCCGGAGGACTGAGGGGTCAAAATAATTTACTCGCTGAATAATGAAGAGTCCCGCAACTTTCTAATTTACTTAGTTTTTAAATTCCTCACTATTTCAAGATTTCTGCTTGCTGTCAGTGAATGGGAACATTCTTGTTTAGATTCAGAGACTAAGGCCTCATGCACATGACCGTTCCCGTAATTACAACCCATAATTACGGGCACGGACGGACGCGGACAGCTGGCCGTTTTTACGAGCCGCGCTCGCATTATAAAGTATAGGAGCACGGTCCGTAAAATAAAAAAATAGGACATGTCCTATTTATTTCGGCAGGTTTCTACGGCACGGTCACCCTCCTGTAGACATACGGGAAGGTGTCCATCGGCCATAGAAATGAATGGGGCGATTTTAAGGTCGTGTGCATGGGGTCTAATACTTATCACAGCTGAGGGTTTGTTACAATTGTATCAGTGTAGACAATCCTCTGTGAGGTAAACCCAATGCTTTGTTACAATGTATCAGTCTGGAGTCCAGGATGATACAATTGTAACAAACAGAAACTTTTTATGATTCAGTGGCACTTAACCCTTTCACTCACAACATTTTAATAACACTCGTTTGTGTCAGGAAGGGTCTTCTGGGGGTCTCCTGTGTGAAAACTGATGTAATGAAGAACTCGCGCTATTTTATCTAATGGCCAGGGAGAGACCTACGCGCCGTGCTGAGGGTGTCTGTGCTCCCTGCAGAACATTGCGGACACACTGGGTGTAATGTCCTGACCTGTGGGATGGAGCTGCAATTCCAGACACAACCATAGACCAGAGTGGCGCTGTTTCTGGATTTCAAAACTCCTCCGAATTCCTAATCTCAGAGAAGTCCTTGAGCTCCTGAAGTGAAATGTTCTGCGGTTTGAAGCTCTTCCGCGCCGTCTCCTCCACCAGACCAAGCACAATCCTTTCACATGTGGCGTCCATTTACACGTTGTGGTTGAGGTGCGGTTAGAACTGCATCGTAAAATCGCATCCGAAAAAAGCAACCGCATAAAAAAAAACACACCAAATTGCTGTAAAAACGCATGAGTTTTTCTGTTGCGATTTTTCGGTGCGGTTCTAATTGTACCACCACCGCAGCGTGTGAACGGACCCTTAGGCTACATGCACACTTTGCCTATTTTGCTGCGGAAAATATGCAGGAAACGGCAAGAAATTAGTAGGAAAAAAGTCGCACCTGAAGTGCGTTTTTTATGCATTTTTCGGGGCGGTTTTTATGTTTTGCTGCGTAAATTGCGGCGTTTTCCTGCTGCGGGTTCTGCTGAGTATTGCAAGCAGAATAGCGAGATAAATCGACATGACGCAGTTTCAAAAATACTGGCAATGTATTACGTCGCAGTTTTGCCGCACGCAAATACGCGTCATGTGAATGGACCCTTAGGTTGCATTTAGATGAGACGTTTTTTGCCACGCGGTAAAAAACGAGTCAAAAACCGCGACAAAATGCACACGGTTTTCGGTTTTTATAGGTCAAACTTGCAAAATAAATGTTCACCTAAAACTGCACAGGCAAAAAAACAATGGGAAATCGCAGAAAAACCGCGTGCGTTTTTCACATGTATTTTTTGCATTTTCCGAATGTGTGAATTGACCTTAAGGGTATTTTCACACGGCCTATTTACGGACGTAATTTGGGCGTTTTACGCCTGGAATTACGTCCGAAAATACGGCTTGAAAGCGTTGACAAACATCTGCCCATTGAAAGCAATGGGCTGTCGTTTGTCTGTTCACATGAGGCGTATATTTACGCGTCGCTGTCAAAAGACGGCTCGTAAATAGACGCCCGCGCCAAAGAAGTGACCTGTCACTTCTTCAGATGTAAATGGAGCCGTTATTCATTGACTCCATGGAAAACCAGCTCCAGTTACGTCCGTAATGGACGCGGCGTTCAAGCGCCTGCACATGCCGTTACGGCTGAAATGACGGGGCTGTTTTCTCCTGGAAACAGCCCCGTAATTTCCGCCGTTACGGACGCTGCCGTGTGAACAGACCCTAAGAAAGAATTCACACCTTCATACTTGTATTTTTTAATTTCTTTTACATTCAGCCCCTCCCCCCATCCAATGCATCATCTTATTGGACCTTGCTGAGGCGACTACAACGCTCACTGTATATCAGGGAATGGTATTTTACGCTATTTCTCTATAAACTTCTGAGCTGGGATTGTGGGTGCGAGAAGCACGACGGAGGTGGGTGGACAGGGCCTGTGTTCTGTCACTGATGAGAGCTGAGGGGTCGTTGCAATGTGTTAGCGACCCTTGTGGCAGCTCGTGCTCTTGAGGTTTCCACTCCATTGTGTTCTCTCTCCTTTATGACTAAACTCAGTCCCGGTCCCAGAATATCCTCGAGAACAGCAAAAATACAATTCTCTAATAGAAGTGATGAAATAATCTCTGGAGATGAATCCGCGATCAGCAATCCGGAAAATGGAGACGCGTCTCCTGCCCGGGGGAAACAAGGGTGACTCCATCGCATTCTTTGTGTCCTTTTAGGGTATGTTCACACACAGAATTTTCAGGCGTATTTCGGGGCGTAAACGCCTTGAAATACGCCTGAAAAATCGGTAGCTGAACGCCTACAGACTTCTGTCCATTGAAATCAATGGGAAAAACAGCGTTATGTTCAGACGGGGCGTTTTTTTACGCCGCTGTTTTAAAAAATAGGTAAAATGTCAGTTCTTGAGCAGTTTTTAATTGCGTCACTAGAAAAACAGCTCCAAAAAAAGTCTAGAAAAGACGCCTAAAAAAACGGCTTCAGCTGTTTTTACTTGTGCGTGTGAACATAGCCTTAAAGAGAAGCGGCGCCAGGCCCCGGGGCTTATCTAGCTACACCTAATAAAGCAACAAGTGCATTTGTCGGAGATGAGCGCGCACATGTTTGGGGACGTCAGGATATACCGCGGCTGTCAGCGATCTTATGTGTATGAGAGAGCGGCAGAAACATCAAATCTGTCTGACTAAATGCCCCCCCCCCCCCCCCCCCCCCTCAACATCAAGAGAAATAGTTTTATTTACTGGTCAGGATCTGGGGAAATATTTGTCATCAATAATTTCAGAGAATTATATGAATATTTATTTTATAAACTGTGACAAAGTTGCCTAATGTCAAGTGAATGGGCCATAGATAAACTGTGGGCGCACACTGCCACCTGGTGGTAGAACTGCAGGATACATTTATTAGATTTATTACATTTAGGCTGTATGCACATGTTGCGTATTAGGTGCAGATTTGTCGCCCGTATTTTCATGCGGATTTCACACTCTGAAGGTTTTTGTTGCAGACATTTATCCAGCTGAAAATCAGTTCCTTTTATCTGAATGAGGTTGTTTCTGCAGCAACTGCAAGAAATTCTGCAAGTTCCAATCCAATGAATTGATTGACTTCATACAATGGCACCTGTGCCACAAGTCAGTTGGTGAAATGTTAGATCTGCCCCGGTCACCTGTAAGTGTTATCATTATTTGCTAGATCTGTGCCGGTCACCTGTGTTAATATTATCCACTAGATTTGCCCTAGTCACCTGTAAGTGTTATTATCTGCTAGATCTGCACTGGTCACCTGTAAACGTTATTATTATCTGCTAGATCTGCCCCGGTCCCTTGTAAGTGCTATTATTAGCTGCTGGAGCATCCCTGGTAACCTGTAAGTGTTATTATTATCTACTAGATGTTATGAAAACAGTACGAGACAGTTGTCCTGCAGCGAGGCAGGGACTCCTAGCGTCGTACATAACTATGATGCTAGGAGCCCGGCTCCCTGCACTGTGTTCGGTCCGGGACTTGCGGCCGAAATACGTCCGTCAACTACGGACGTAATGACCTCGTGTGAACATACCCAAAGTGTTATTATTATCTGCTAGATCTGCCCCGGTCACCTGTACGTGTAATTATTAACTGCTAGATCTGACACGGTTACCTGTAAGTGTTATTATTCTCTGCAAGATCTGCCCCGGTCACCTGTAATTGTTATTATCTGCTAGATCTGCCCCGTTCACCTGTAAGTGTTATTATTATCTGCTAGATCTGCCCCGGTCACCTGTAAGTGTTATTATTATCTGCTAGATCTGCCCTGGTCACCTGTAAGTGTTATTATTATCTACTAGATCTGCCCTGGTCACCTGTTAGTGTTATTATTATCTGCGATATCTACCCTGGTAACCTGTAACTGTTATTATTATCTGCTAGATCTGCCAAGGTCACTTGTAAGTGCTATTATTATTATTAGCTAGATCTGCCCTGGTCACCTGTAAGTGCTATTATTTATCTGCTAGATTTCTTCCGGTAATCTGTAAGTGCTATTATTATCTACTAGATTTCATCCGCTCATCTGTAAGTGCTATTATTATCTGCTAGATCTGCCCCGGTCACCTGTAAGTGTTGTTATTATCTGCTAGATCTGCCCCGGTCACCTGTAAGTGTTATTATTATCTGCAAGATCTGACACGGTCATCTGTAAGTGCTATTATTATCTGCAAGATCTGCCCCGTTCACCTGTAAGTGTTATTATTATCTGCTAGATCTGCCCCGGTCACCTGTAAGTGTTATTATTATCTGCTAGATCTGACACGGTCATCTGTAAGGGCTATTATTATCTGCTAGATCTGACGCGGTCACCTGTAAGTGTTATTATTATCTGCAAGATCTGCCCCGTTCACCTGTAAGTGTTATTATTATCTGCCCCGGTCACCTGTAAGTGTTATTATTATCTGCTAGATCTGACGTGGTCACCTGTAAGTGTTATTATTAGCTGCTAGATTTCTCTGATCACGTGTAAGTGCTATTATTATCTGCAAGATCTGCCCCGTTCACCTGTAAGTGTTTTTATTATCTGCTAGATCTCCCCCGGTCACCTGTAAGTGTTATTATTATCTGCTAGATCTGCCCCGGTCACCTGTAAGTGTTATTATCTGCTAGATCTTCCCCTGTCACCTGTAAGTGTTATTATTATCTGCTAGATCTTGCCCGGTCGCCTGTGTTATTATTATCTGCTAGATCTGCCCCGGTCACCTGTAAGTGTTATTATTATCTGCTAGATCTCTTCCGGTCACTTGTAAGTGCTATTATTTTGAAGAGCAAGCATCGCAGAGTTACAAAAGCTCAGCCAGGAAGTGGTGGACCGTGTAACGCACAGAACAGGGGCCGCCGATTGCTGAAGCATGTGATGTGTAGTAATCGCCTATCCTCTGTTATATCACTCACTGTAGGTATCCACGCTACCTCTGGAAGTGACATTAGAACCAGAACTGTGCGTTCCGAACTTCATGAAATGGGTTTTCATGGTCGCCGAATACAACCCTTTATATAAGGTACCCACTGATATGTTTTCTCTTGCTTTCTTGTCCAGCATTTGGATTGTTGATCAGAGATAAAGGAGCCTGAGCTGCAATACCATGTACAGTCCATGGTCCAGAGTGGCGCTATTTCTAATCTCGTACATTAATTTTTTTTCTAAATGAATATAAACACATCAGCAGCACAAATCTCCCTCCTGTCCTGAAAATGATGAGGAATTGATACACAGAATCTATTAGAAAGTTGCAGAACTTTTCATTATACAACGATTAAGCTTCATTTACATAAAACCAGAGAACCCCTTTAATGGCCACATCAGTTTTGGGTTGAATTCCCCTTTAACACACGCGCAGCTCTAGAGATTTGATACATTTGTGTCTCCTTTTCTTTCAGTTGTTACACTGGGAGGGGGGGGGGGGGGTGGTTGTTGGAAAGACGACAATGGAAAACTATATTTGGAGGAGACCCGCTTCTCTGTGGCGTCACACGCGGCCTGACACCCAGACTGAATAAAGAGCCTTCTGTAATTCGGTAACAATAGGGCGGCGGCGCGACAAGGGGCGATCCTTACCGCGTACACACAGGGTACATGTTTACCGAACGTGGACACTTGTAGTCAATGAGGGCCGCCATGCTTCCGAGGGACCCCTCAATGACTGAACTGTTCTCCTCCTGAATAATGTCCTCGTACACAATACAGGGCGCACGGTCCCACGCTGACGCCGGATTACAGCCTCCAACCACGGGGACTACGACAGAATGACAGCTGACCGGGATCGGGAATGGGGGGATTGTCCGTCCCTGGAGCCAGTTATAATTATAATACAAAAGCCAGAAAATATAGAAATATAATTCACTGTCCAAGTAGAGTAATCATGTGACCACATAGCGGTGGGGGCGGGGAGGGGCCGTATAGCTGTAATGTTAATTACATTTAATTTCATGAAATCTTCAGTCCTTGAATCGCGGTTTCCGTTTGTGTCAGTTTGGGTTCCCTTCAAGCGTTCCCCTAATGGAGAGCTCCGATGGTACCCAAGAACGGAGCCCTGACGCAGATGTGAACGAAGCCGAAGACGTTCTGATCAAACTTTCATGATTATATCTATTACTATATTCAGCCTCTCCCCAGACTGATATGGCTGATAACAGGGAGCAATAGATTGTATTCAGCTGGTCTACAGTCATCCTCTCCCCAGACTGATATGGCTGATAACAGGGAGCAATAGATTGTATTCAGCTGGTCTACAGTCATCCTCTCCCCAGACTGATATGGCTGATAACAGGGAGCAATAGATTGTATTCAGCTGGTCTACAGTCATCCTCTCCCCAGACTGATATGGCTGATAACAGGGAGCAATAGATTGTATTCAGCTGGTCTACAGTCATCCTCTCCCCAGACTGATATGGCTGATAACTGGGAATACTGTATTATGCATTTGATTTGGATGTGCCCTTTAATAAATATGATGCGATGTTTCGAGCAGACGGTTTCTCATCGTTTCGGGTCTCAGAGCTTTGAATCCGGTTGCGATTATTTATATAAAACGTTGGTTCTTAATTTTTGACCTTTCTCTCACTTTATTTCAATTAAAATTCCAAAGAGAGCAAACGACTGACAACCGATATTCCCAAGTCACCGCCACACCGTCCGCACTGCGACCTCTTATCCCCGGTCCCTTTCATGTTCCGGTGGTAAATGAGGCGCAGTAAGCTGGCGATTATTCCAGGTTTATGGCGCTGCCCTCGAGATCTTTAGTAAAACAAATATTTATCCCATTTTCCAGTGGATTATGGGGCAGATGTCGCCTGGAGGCTACAGGCCAGACCTCAGCAAGACAATACGGCCGTCTGTTATACACGAGATAGAGAAGGGCGGCAGATAACAGCGATCAAAGGCTAAAAACACCCTCTATGGAGATCAAAGAGCCGCCTGGTACCGAGGGGCCCGGGACTCACCAACAATCCTCACACAGGAGGCAAAAGGCAATACCGGATTTATCATAGTAACCAAGATTTACAGCTAAAACATCAGAGCCAAAGATAATAAGGGGCCCCAGGCATAAGGGCCCCAACATGGAATAGTTCACATGTTTTATTAAGGACTGATGTTTCAGATACAAAGAATATATTAGGTACCGTGACCTGATATATATATAATAGTTTCCATAAAGAATTAATATCCATAAAGAGTGGAGTCGCTGTGTACATACATGACATTACTTATCCTGAGTTACATCCTGTATTATACTCCAGAGCTGCACTCACTATTCTGCTGGTGGAGTCACTGTGTACATACATTACTTATCCTGTACTGATCCTGAGTTATATCCTGTATTATACTCCAGAGCTGCACTCACTATTCTGCTGATGGAGTCACTGTGTACATACATTACTTATCCTGTACTGATCCTGAGTTACATCCTGTATTATACTCCAGAGCTGCACTCACTATTCTGCTGGTGGAGTCTCTGTGTACATACATGACATTACTTATCCTGTACTGATCCTGAGTTATATCCTGTATTATACTCCAGAGCTGCACTCACTATTCTGCTGGTGGAGTCACTGTGTACATACATTACATTACTTATCCTGTACTGATCCTGAGTTACATCCTGTATTATACTCCAGAGCTGCACTCACTATTCTGCTGGTGGAGTCACTGTGCACATACATTACATTACTTATCCTGTACTGATCCTGAGTTATATCCTGTATTATACTCCAGAGCTGCACTCACTATTCTGCTGGTGGAGTCTCTGTGTACATACATGACATTACTTATCCTGTACTGATCCTGAGTTATATCCTGTATTATACTCCAGAGCTGCACTCACTATTCTGCTGGTGGAGTCACTGTGTACATACATTACATTACTTATCCTGTACTGATCCTGAGTTACATCCAGCCTCAAGATGGGTCATGACGCTTCTTTTTACCACGACACGTTTTTTTTACTCGCGGTAAAAAAACGCGTCCAACTCCCATTGAAATCAATGGGAGGCATTTTCAGGCGGTTTTTGAGCAGTTTTTTGGCGCGGTTTCCGCGTCAAAAAACTTTGCAAAAAACTCTGTGTGAACAGGGCCTTAGGGTATGTGCACACGAGAACTGGCTTTTACGTCTGACAAGACAGACTGTTTTCAGACGTAAAAGCTCCTCCTCGCATTATGCGAGGCGTCTTTGACGCCCGTAATCTTGAGCTGTTCTTCATAGACTTCAATGAAAAACAGCTCAAATTACGTTTCAAAGAAGTGTCCTGCATATAATGTATATAAGTGTCCCGCATATAATGTATATAAGTGTCCTGCATATAATGTATATAAGTGCCCTGCATATAATGTATATAAGTGTCCCGCATATAATGTATATAAGTGTCCCGCATATAATGTATATAAGTGTCCCGCATATAATGTATATAAGTGTCCCGCATATAATGTATATAAGTGTCCCGCATATAATGTATATAAGTGTCCTGCATATAATGTATAGAAGTGTCCCGCATATAATGTATATAAGTGTCCTGCATATAATGTATATAAGTGTCCCACATATAATGTATATAAGTGTCCCGCATATAATGTATATAAGTGTCCCGCATATAATGTATATAAGTGTTCTGCATATAATGTATATAAGTGTCCCGCATATAATGTATATAAGTGTCCCGCATATAATGTATATAAGTGTCCCGCATATAATGTATATAAGTGTCCCGCATATAATGTATATAAGTGTCCCGCATATAATGTATATAAGTGTCCTGCATATAATGTATATAAGTGCCCTGCATATAATGTATATAAGTGTCCCGCATATAATGTATATAAGTGTCCCGCATATAATGTATATAAGTGTCCCGCATATAATGTATATAAGTGTCCCGCATATAATGTATATAAGTGTCCCGCATATAATGTATATAAGTGTCCTGCATATAATGTATAGAAGTGTCCCGCATATAATGTATATAAGTGTCCTGCATATAATGTATATAAGTGTCCCACATATAATGTATATAAGTGTCCCGCATATAATGTATATAAGTGTCCCGCATATAATGTATATAAGTGTTCTGCATATAATGTATATAAGTGTCCCGCATATAATGTATATAAGTGTCCCGCATATAATGTATATAAGTGTCCCGCATATAATGTATATAAGTGTCCTGCATATAATGTATATAAGTGTCCTGCATATAATGTATATAAGTGTCCCGCATATAATGTATATAAGTGTCCTGCATATAATGTATATAAGTGTCCCACATATAATGTATATAAGTGTCCCGCATATAATGTATATAAGTGTCCCGCATATAATGTATATAAGTGTCCCGCATATAATGTATATAAGTGTCCCGCATATAATGTATATAAGTGTTCTGCATATAATGTATATAAGTGTCCTGCATATAATGTATATAAGTGTCCTGCATATAATGTATATAAGTGTCCTGCATATAATGTATATAAGTGTCCCGCATATAATGTATATAAGTGTCCCGCATATAATGTATATAAGTGTCCCGCATATAATGTATATAAGTGTCCCGCATATAATGTATATAAGTGTCCCGCATATAATGTATATAAGTGTCCCGCATATAATGTATATAAGTGTCCCGCATATAATGTATATAAGTGTCCCGCATATAATGTATATAAGTGTCCCGCATATAATGTATATAAGTGCCCCGCATATAATGTATATAAGTGTCCCGCATATAATGTATATAAGTGTCCCGCATATAATGTATATAAGTGTCCCGCATATAATGTATATAAGTGTCCCGCATATAATGTATAGAAGTGTCCCGCATATAATGTATATAAGTGTCCCGCATATAATGTATAGAAGTGTCCCGCATATAATGTATATAAGTGTTCTGCATATAATGTATATAAGTGTCCTGCATATAATGTATATAAGTGTCCTGCATATAATGTATATAAGTGTCCCGCATATAATGTATATAAGTGTCCCGCATATAATGTATAGACGTGTCCCGCATATAATGTATATAAGTGTCCCGCATATAATGTATATAAGTGTCCCGCATATAATGTATATAAGTGTCCCGCATATAATGTATATAAGTGTCCTGCATATAATGTATATAAGTGTCCCGCATATAATGTATATAAGTGTCCTGCATATAATGTATATAAGTGTCCTGCATATAATGTATATAAGTGTCCCGCATATAATGTATATAAGTGTCCCGCATATAATGTATATAAGTGTCCCGCATATAATGTATATAAGTGTCCCGCATATAATGTATATAAGTGTCCTGCATATAATGTATATAAGTGTCCTGCATATAATGTATATAAGTGTCCCGCATATAATGTATATAAGTGTCCTGCATATAATGTATATAAGTGTCCCGCATATAATGTATATAAGTGTCCCGCATATACTGTATATAAGTGTCCCGCATATAATGTATATAAGTGTCCCGCATATAATGTATATAAGTGTCCCGCATATAATGTATATAAGTGTCCCGCATATAATGTATATAAGTGTCCCGCATATAATGTATATAAGTGTCCCGCATATAATGTATAGAAGTGTCCCGCATATAATGTATATAAGTGTTCTGCATATAATGTATATAAGTGTCCTGCATATAATGTATATAAGTGTCCTGCATATAATGTATATAAGTGTCCCGCATATAATGTATATAAGTGTCCCGCATATAATGTATATAAGTGTCCTGCATATAATGTATATAAGTGTCCCGCATATAATGTATATAAGTGTCCTGCATATAATGTATATAAGTGTCCTGCATATAATGTATATAAGTGCCCCGCATATAATGTATATAAGTGTCCCGCATATAATGTATATAAGTGTCCTGCATATAATGTATATAAGTGTCCCGCATATAATGTATATAAGTGTCCCGCATATAATGTATATAAGTGTCCTGCATATAATGTATATAAGTGTCCCGCATATAATGTATATAAGTGTCCTGCATATAATGTATATAAGTGTCCTGCATATAATGTATATAAGTGTCCCGCATATAATGTATATAAGTGTCCCGCATATAATGTATATAAGTGTCCTGCATATAATGTATAGAAGTGTCCCGCATATAATGTATATAAGTGTCCCGCATATAATGTATAGAAGTGTCCCGCATGTAATGTATATAAGTGTCCCGCATATAATGTATATAAGTGTCCTGCATATAATGTATATAAGTGTCCTGCATATAATGTATATAAGTGTCCCGCATATAATGTATAGAAGTGTCCCGCATATAATGTATATAAGTGTCCCGCATATAATGTATATAAGTGTCCCGCATATAATGTATATAAGTGTCCTGCATATAATGTATATAAGTGTCCTGCATATAATGTATATAAGTGTCCTGCATATAATGTATAGAAGTGTCCTGCATATAATGTATAGAAGTGTCCCGCATATAATGTATAGAAGTGTCCCGCATATAATGTATAGAAGTGTCCCGCATATAATGTATATAAGTGTCCCACATATAATGTATATAAGTGTCCCGCATATAATGTATATGTGTCCTGCATATAATGTATATAAGTGTCCCGCATATAATGTATATAAGTGTCCCGCATATAATGTATATAAGTGTCCCGCATATAATGTATATAAGTGTCCCGCATATAATGTATATAAGTGTCCCGCATATAATGTATATAAGTGTCCCGCATATAATGTATATAAGTGTCCCGCATATAATGTATATAAGTGTCCCGCATATAATGTATATAAGTGTCCCGCATATAATGTATAGATGCGTCCCGCATATAATGTATAGAAGTGTCCCGCATATAATGTATAGAAGCGTCCCGCATGTAATGTATATAAGTGTCCTGCATATAATGTATATAAGTGTCCCGCATATAATGTATATAAGTGTCCCGCATATAATGTATATAAGTGTCCTGCATATAATGTATATAAGTGTCCCGCATATAATGTATATAAGTGTCCCGCATATACTGTATATAAGTGTCCCGCATATAATGTATATAAGTGTCCCGCATATAATGTATATAAGTGTCCCGCATATAATGTATATAAGTGTCCCGCATATAATGTATATAAGTGTCCCGCATATAATGTATATAAGTGTCCCGCATATAATGTATATAAGTGTCCCGCATATAATGTATAGAAGTGTCCCGCATATAATGTATATAAGTGTTCTGCATATAATGTATATAAGTGTCCTGCATATAATGTATATAAGTGTCCTGCATATAATGTATATAAGTGTCCCGCATATAATGTATATAAGTGTCCCGCATATAATGTATAGACGTGTCCCGCATATAATGTATATAAGTGTCCCGCATATAATGTATATAAGTGTCCCGCATATAATGTATATAAGTGTCCCGCATATAATGTATATAAGTGTCCTGCATATAATGTATATAAGTGTCCCGCATATAATGTATATAAGTGTCCTGCATATAATGTATATAAGTGTCCTGCATATAATGTATATAAGTGTCCCGCATATAATGTATATAAGTGTCCCGCATATAATGTATATAAGTGTCCCGCATATAATGTATATAAGTGTCCCGCATATAATGTATATAAGTGTCCTGCATATAATGTATATAAGTGTCCCGCATATAATGTATATAAGTGTCCCGCATATAATGTATATAAGTGTCCTGCATATAATGTATATAAGTGTCCCGCATATAATGTATATAAGTGTCCCGCATATACTGTATATAAGTGTCCCGCATATAATGTATATAAGTGTCCCGCATATAATGTATATAAGTGTCCCGCATATAATGTATATAAGTGTCCCGCATATAATGTATATAAGTGTCCCGCATATAATGTATATAAGTGTCCCGCATATAATGTATAGAAGTGTCCCGCATATAATGTATATAAGTGTTCTGCATATAATGTATATAAGTGTCCTGCATATAATGTATATAAGTGTCCTGCATATAATGTATATAAGTGTCCCGCATATAATGTATATAAGTGTCCCGCATATAATGTATATAAGTGTCCTGCATATAATGTATATAAGTGTCCCGCATATAATGTATATAAGTGTCCTGCATATAATGTATATAAGTGTCCTGCATATAATGTATATAAGTGCCCTGCATATAATGTATATAAGTGTCCCGCATATAATGTATATAAGTGTCCTGCATATAATGTATATAAGTGTCCCGCATATAATGTATATAAGTGTCCCGCATATAATGTATATAAGTGTCCTGCATATAATGTATATAAGTGTCCCGCATATAATGTATATAAGTGTCCTGCATATAATGTATAGAAGTGTCCTGCATATAATGTATATAAGTGTCCCGCATATAATGTATATAAGTGTCCCGCATATAATGTATATAAGTGTCCCGCATATAATGTATAGAAGTGTCCCGCATATAATGTATATAAGTGTCCTGCATATAATGTATATAAGTGTCCTGCATATAATGTATATAAGTGTCCCGCATATAATGTATATAAGTGTCCTGCATATAATGTATATAAGTGTCCCGCATGTAATGTATATAAGTGTCCCGCATATAATGTATATAAGTGTCCCGCATATAATGTATATAAGTGTCCCGCATATAATGTATATAAGTGTCCCGCATGTAATGTATATAAGTGTCCTGCATATAATGTATATAAGTGTCCCGCATATAATGTATATAAGTGTCCCGCATGTAATGTATATAAGTGTCCTGCATATAATGTATATAAGTGTCCCGCATATAATGTATATAAGTGTCCCGCATATAATGTATATAAGTGTCCCGCATGTAATGTATATAAGTGTCCCGCATATAATGTATATAAGTGTCCTGCATATAATGTATATAAGTGTCCCGCATATAATGTATATAAGTGTCCCGCATATAATGTATATAAGTGTCCTGCATGTAATGTATATAAGTGTCCCGCATATAATGTATATAAGTGTCCCGCATATAATGTATATAAGTGTCCCGCATATAATGTATATAAGTGTCCCGCATATAATGTATATAAGTGTCCCGCATATAATGTATATAAGTGTCCTGCATGTAATGTATATAAGTGTCCCGCATATAATGTATATAAGTGTCCCGCATATAATGTATATAAGTGTCCCGCATATAATGTATATAAGTGTCCCGCATGTAATGTATATAAGTGTCCTGCATGTAATGTATATAAGTGTCCCGCATATAATGTATATAAGTGTCCTGCATATAATGTATATAAGTGTCCCGCATATAATGTATATAAGTGTCCTGCATATAATGTATATAAGTGTCCCGCATGTAATGTATATAAGTGTCCCGCATATAATGTATATAAGTGTCCCGCATATAATGTATATAAGTGTCCCGCATATAATGTATATAAGTGTCCCGCATGTAATGTATATAAGTGTCCTGCATATAATGTATATAAGTGTCCCGCATGTAATGTATATAAGTGTCCTGCATATAATGTATATAAGTGTCCCGCATATAATGTATATAAGTGTCCCGCATGTAATGTATATAAGTGTCCTGCATATAATGTATATAAGTGTCCCGCATATAATGTATATAAGTGTCCCGCATATAATGTATATAAGTGTCCCGCATGTAATGTATATAAGTGTCCCGCATATAATGTATATAAGTGTCCTGCATATAATGTATATAAGTGTCCCGCATGTAATGTATATAAGTGTCCCGCATATAATGTATATAAGTGTCCCGCATATAATGTATATAAGTGTCCCGCATATAATGTATATAAGTGTCCTGCATATAATGTATATAAGTGTCCGGCATATAATGTATATAAGTGTCCCGCATATAATGTATATAAGTGTCCCGCATATAATGTATATAAGTGTCCTGCATATAATGTATATAAGTGTCCCGCATATAATGTATACAAGTGTCCCGCATATAATGTATATAAGTGTCCCGCATATAATGTATATAAGTGTCCTGCATATAATGTATATAAGTGTCCCGCATATAATGTATATAAGTGTCCGGCATATAATGTATACAAGTGTCCCGCATATAATGTATATAAGTGTCCCGCATATAATGTATATAAGTGTCCCGCATATAATGTATATAAGTGTCCTGCATATAATGTATATAAGTGTCCCGCATATAATGTATATAAGTGTCCGGCATATAATGTATACAAGTGTCCCGCATATAATGTATATAAGTGTCCTGCATATAATGTATATAAGTGTCCCGCATATAATGTATACAAGTGTCCCGCATATAATGTATATAAGTGTCCCGCATATAATGTATATAAGTGTCCTGCATATAATGTATATAAGTGTCCCGCATATAATGTATATAAGTGTCCGGCATATAATGTATACAAGTGTCCCGCATATAATGTATATAAGTGTCCCGCATATAATGTATATAAGTGTCCCGCATATAATGTATACAAGTGTCCCGCATATAATGTATATAAGTGTCCCGCATATAATGTATATAAGTGTCCCGCATATAATGTATATAAGTGTCCTGCATATAATGTATATAAGTGTCCCGCATATAATGTATACAAGTGTCCCGCATATAATGTATATAAGTGTCCCGCATATAATGTATATAAGTGTCCCGCATATAATGTATATAAGTGTCCCGCATATAATGTATATAAGTGTCCTGCACTTCTTTTGACGAGGCTGTATTTTTACGCGTCGTCGTTTGACAGCTGTCAAACGACGACGCGTAAATGACAGGTCGTCTGCACAGTACGTCGGCAAACCCATTGAAATGAATGGGCAGATGTTTGCCAACGTATTGGAGCCGTATTTTCAGGCGTAAATCGAGGCATAATATGCCTCGTTTACGCCTGAAAATAGGTCGTGTGAACCCAGCCTAAAAATAAAAACGTTTCCACTGATTTGGACGGACTTTGGTTAGAGAAGATTATATATGTAAACTCCTGACCTGTCACTAGAGGACGCTGTGCAACAGATTATCAGACCAGCACCTGATCCTGATCTCTCTGAAGCTGCAGAACACATGACATCATCAGTTTCTCCTAATGAAGGGGTTACATAAAGAGAGAAGCCATGACTGGTAGGGTATGTTCACACGGCCAAATTTCAGACGTATACGAGGCGTATTTTGCCTCGTTTTACGTCTGGAAATACGTCTCAAATACGTCGTCAAACATCTGCCCATTACTTTCTATGGGTATAACGCTGTATTGTCCACACGACGCGTAATTTTACGCGTCGTACGGCAATTACGACGCGTAAAATTACGCCTCGTAAAAAGAAGTCCAGGACCCTTCTTTGGACGTTTTTGGAGCTGTTTTCTCACAGACTCCAATGAAAACAGCTCCAAAAACGGACGTAAAAAACGCCGCGAAAACGGCGTGAAAACGCAGCGAAAAATGCGAGTTGGTCAAAAAACGTCTGAAAAGCAGGGTCTGTTTTCCCTTGAAAACAGCTCTGGATTTTCAGACGTTTTTGTTGACTACGTGTGAACATACCCGTACATGCGACCCATCACCCCTGTTACTCACCTGCAGTATTATTGAGTATCCAAAATAATCCTGTTTCTAACCAATAACACGAATAAGTCATTACCTGATGAGTATAAAGGGAGCTCCACCCTGTATAAAGGGAGCTCCACCCAGACTCCATTACCCCGCGCTGTAACTGTTGCTTATATTTGGTTCCTGAGGCGCCACTTATAGTTGTGCTGCTATAGTAATGAAATCACCCACTAATTATACTGAGGTAACCGCCACTTATTAACAGGCAGGCACTCTCATGTTCATGAAAATGACTGGTTGTCACTGCCCCGCCCCCTTCACTAGAATTCCCAGCAGATCTTGACCACTCTGTTAATATCCAGCAGTGCGGGCAGAAGAACATGTCCACAGCAGCCTGTATTCTGCAGGTGGAGTTCAAACAACAACAGGGGTGTCCACTTCAATCACAGGTATAGCAATCCGCAGAATTGGCCTCCCCCAAATGAGAGCTTTGCCTAATGTTCTACTTTATTTATTTCAGTAAATATTTTATCAAAAAGTTAATGTCCACTATAATTTAATGGCATATTTTTATATGGGACGGTGCTCCATTTTCCATGTACGGATCTCAAAACGCTTTACACCAGAGGTGGGGAACCTTTTTTCTGTCAAGGGCCATTTGGATATTTATAACATCATTCGCTGCCATACAAAATGATCAACTTAAAAATGACCCTGCTGTACAACAAACAATTAACTCCCCCCTAAAGTGATGTCTGGAGCTGCTTCCCTGCGGTGCGGCGCGTGATCTTCGCCAGTATTGATGATGATGATGATGATGTTGGTCAGTCTGGAGCTGCTTCCCTGCGGTGCGGCGCATGATGTTCGCCAGTATTGATGATGATGATGATGATGATGATGTTGGTCGGTCTGGAGCTGCTTCCCTGCGGTGCGGCGCATGATGTTCGCCAGTATTGATGATGATGATGATGTTGGTCGGTCTGGAGCTGCTTCCCTGCGGTGCGGCGCGTGATGTTCGCCAGTATTGATGATGATGATGATGATGTTGGTCGGTCTGGAGCTGCTTCCCTGCGGTGCGGCGCATGATGTTCGCCAGTATTGATGATGATGATGATGATGATGTTGGTCGGTCTGGAGCTGCTTCCCTGCGGTGCGGCGCATGATGTTCGCCAGTATTGATGATGATGATGATGATGATGTTGGTCGGTCTGGATCTGCTTCCCTGCGGTGCGGCGCATGATGTTCGCCAGTATTGATGATGATGATGATGATGATGTTGGTCGGTCTGGATCTGCTTCCCTGCGGTGCGGCGCATGATGTTCGCCAGTATTGATGATGATGATGATGATGATGTTGGTCAGTCTGGAGCTGCTTCCCTGCGGTGCGGCGCGTGATGTTCGCCAGTATTGATGATGATGATGATGATGATGATGTTGGTCAGTCTGGAGCTGCTTCTCTGCAGCGCGTGATGTTCTCCGGTATTGATGATGATGATTTTGGTCGGTCTGGAGCTGCTTCTCTGCAGCGCGGCGCGTGATGTTCTCCGGTATTGATGATGATGATTTTGGTCGGTCTGGAGCTGCTTCTCTGCGGTGCAGCGTTCGATGTTCGCCGGTATTGATGATGTTGCGTCGGTCAGTCTGGAGCGCAGTCGTCTCTTTGGTAAGTTTTGAAAAGAACTCGCTGCAGTAAGTTATTCCCACTTACTTAAGGTGGTGTCCCCATCAGGGACATTTATGACATATTCACAGGATATGTGATAAATGTCAGATAGATGCAGGTCCCACCTCTGGGACCCGCACCTATCTCTACAATGGGGCCCCCTAAACCCCGGTCTACCTCTCTGTGTTCCTGCTGATTTCTGACCATGAAGAAGAAAACAGCGTAGCTCGGCGGCAGCGGCGGTCAGAGTAAGGTTGGGGTGTGCTGTGACAGGAGTGGACCAGTCCTGTCACCTGACCTCACGTCACTGATTTAGGTCAGGTGACCGGACTGGTCCACTCTTGGGCCGGCACACACCGACCATACTCTGACCGCCAAGTGATGGAGCCAAGTAGCGAATGACACAGTCCGAGTGATGTCGGGCCGGACCAAATGATCCCGCGGGCTGTATAAGGCAGGCGTTCCCCACCCCTGCTTTACACAGTCATAAAGTTACTTGATAACATTCTGCTACCTGAAGCCACCACTAGGGGGAGCTCATTACATACAGATATATACAGCTCCCATAGAGTTACATGATAACATTCTGCTGCCTGCAGCCACCACTAGTGGGAACTCAATACATACAGATATAAACAGCTCACATAGAGTAACATGATAACATTCTGCTGCCTGCAGCCACCACTAGGGGGAGCTCACTACATACAGATATAAACAGCTCACATAGAGTAACATGATAACATTCTGCTGCCTGCAGCCACCACTAGTGGGAACTCAATACATACAGATATAAACAGCTCACATAGAGTAACATGATAACATTCTGCTGCCTGCAGCCACCACTAGGGGGAGCTCACTACATACAGATACATACAGCTCCCATAGAGTTATATGATAACATTTTGCTGCCTGCAGTCACCACTAGGGGGAGCTCACTACACACAATATATACAGCTCCCGTAGAGTTACATGATAACATTCTGCTCCCTGCAGTCACAACTAGTGTGAGCTCACTACATACAGATATATACAGCTCCCATAGAGTTACATGATAACATTCTGCTGCCTGCAGTCACCACTAGGGGGAGCTCACTACATACTGATATATACAGCTCCCATAGAGTTATATGATAAAATTTTGCTGCCTGCAGCCACCACTAGGGGGAGCTCACTACATACAGATATATACAGCTCTCATAGAGTTACATAATAACATTCTGCTGCCTGCAGTCACCACTAGGGGGAGCTCACTACATACAGATATATACAGCTCCCATAGAGTTACATGATAACATGTTGCTGCCTGCAGTCACCACTAGGGGGAGCTCACTACATACAGATATATACAGCTCCCATAGAGTTACATGATAACATTCTGCTGCCTGCAGCCACCACTAGCGGGAGCTCACTACATACAGATATATACAGCTCCCATAGAGTTACATGATAACATTTTGCTGCCTGCAGTCACCGCTAGGGGGAGCTCACTACATACAGATATATACAGCTCCCATAGAGTTACATGATAACATTCTGCTCCCTGCAGTCACCACTAGTGTGAGCTCACTACATACAGATACATACAGCTCCCATAGAGTTACATGATAACATTCTGCTCCCTGCAGTCACCACTAGTGTGAGCTCACTACATACAGATATATACAGCTCCCATAGAGTTACATGATAACATTTTGCTGCCTGCAGCTGCCACTAGGGTACTGCTAAACGGTATTACTGGTGCATTGCAAGATGAAAATATTTTATTTATACAGGTGAAGCTTCCACCAGTTTACATTTGATTTTAAGCAGAGAGTGCCCGCGCCATTGTGTAGTATAAAGGTTTTAAAAGTGCAGTAAAGAAATGCTGTAGTCGCTGTTTAATAATTACCACTACCAAATTGACCTTGCACCTCAGCCTGTGATAGAGGGAAAGCCTGTCTACAAAAAAAATCAGACTACCCCACCCAGTGAGAGAGCGTGGAAATATGTTGGCACACCTTTACCAAACTATCATAGAATTTGATTTTGGATGTTACTTCCAGAGCTCGAGTAAAAATGATCAGTCTGTAGGGATGAGCTGGAGCTTATGGGACGTAATACAGATCTTATATCAGATTATTATTATTATTATTATTATTATTATTATTATTAAATTTTACTTTTAAGTCCAGATGTGGGAAACAGGTGGATTTCTTTCTTGTGCCTCTTTCTATCACCACTAGGGGGCAGTGCGGTTCTTTGGCAAATTACAGGGAAATTCCATGCAGAACTTAAAATATTCAAGAAGCCATAAAAGAAAGTGGACAGGAGGAGAATGGTCTTGTGTCTGTTTCAGCCGCGTGACTTTGGGAAAAGAGATTTGTTGTATTAGGAAATAATCTGCAAAACTCAATAGAAGATAAACGTTGTAATGTTGGGATTTATTGGTGAAAACCTCCTTAGAATTTATAATTACTATGTAAAAAGGAAATACGCCTGATACAAATGGAGGATGAGAGTTTGCAAATTTAGCAAGTTTCAGATTTGCAGGTCCCTGTTCTGATTTCTGGGGGAAAGATCCTGTATCCACATTGACATTATGAGAAGTCTTGGATCTAAGTAACATGGGGGGTAACAGTTCTGGACACGTGTGGTCAGCGGCCGGGTGCAGCCGATGCAAACTGGACCCCAAACTACAGAGGGGCCCTAATAGATAACAGGATGGGGCTCCCGTTGCTGAATTATTACTTCCCCAGCACTTCAAGGGCTCATCCATTCTGATATAAATAAAGGGTAATTCTTGTAGAATGATAAGTTATGCAAGTTTTTAATTTACTTTGTGTGGCAATTCTTCACCAAGATCACTGCTGACTGTCAGTGAATGGAAACATTCTGAGGCTGAAAACCCTTCCTGAAAATAACTCAGAAAGATGTCCAGCTTGTTAAAAAATGGGAGCTCTCATACTCTGTAATGAGCCTCTGGATGTAAGCAACAATGTCCACATTCACTGACAGCAAGCATACGTCTTCAAAATGTTGACCAATTTAAACACAAACTCCATTAGAAAGTAGCAGAAATGTTCATTAGAGTCATAAACCCTTTATATACTATAAAGTGATATGAAAAAGTTTGTGCCCCCCACCTGATGTCAACTATTCATTTTTCAGGAGTGATGTGGGGGTTAGAAATCTTTGTTTCCAGCAAAAATTCCTCAGTGGGACAAATATGAAACAATCAGGGACATCCACAAGAGAGAGGGGGGGGGGGTAAAGTTTCGTATCACTGAACGCTTCTTGGAGAACCAGCGATTTACAGGCCGGTCCTCCCCCCATTGCTCTTTTTCAGCATTTGGCATTTTGGGAATTGATTAATTTTCCTGATTGCTGGCGCTATATTTAGGTTCTCATCATTAGAATTATTACAATTATCAGGTGTTAGTAATCAATAATTATTGGAAACTGTCAGCAAG
>NC_134692.1:4863500-4895053 GCF_050947455.1 Rhinoderma darwinii
ATATATGTCCAGTCCAGCTCCTCCTCATATATGTCCAGTCCGGCTCCTCCTCATATATGTCCAGTCCAGCTCCTCCTCATATATATCCAGTCCAGCTCCTCCTCATATATGTCCAGTCCAGCTGCTCCTCATATATATCCAGTCCAGCTCCTCCTCATATATGTCCAGTCCAGCTCCTCCTCATATATGTCCAGTCCAGCTCCTCCTCATATATATCCAGTCCAGCTCCTCCTCATATATGTCCAGTCCAGCTCCTCCTCATATTTATCCAGTCCAGCTCCTCCTCATATATGTCCAGTCCAGCTTCTCCTCATATATATCCAGTCCAGCTCCTCATATATGTCCAGTCCAGCTCCTCCTCATATATATCCTGTCCAGCTCCTCATATATATCCAGTCCAGCTCCTCATATATATCCAGTCCAGCTCCTCCTCATATATATCCAGTCCAGCTCCTCCTCATATTTATCCAGTCCAGCTCCTCATATATATCCAGTCCAGCTCCTCCTCATATATATCCAGTCCAGCTCCTCCTCATATATATCCAGTCCAGCTCCTCCTCATATATATCAAGTCCAGCTCCTCCTCATATATATCCAGTCCAGCTCCTCCTCATATATATCCAGTCCAGCTCCTACTCATATATATCCAGTCAAGCTCCTCATATATATCCAGTCCAGCTCCTCCTCATATATATCCAGTCCAGCTCCTCCTCATATATATCCAGTCCAGCTCCTCCTCATATATATCCAGTCCAGCTCCTCCTCATATATATCCAGTCCAGCTCCTCCTCATATATGTCCAGTCCAGCTCCTCCTCATATATATCCAGTCCAGCTCCTCCTCATATATGTCCAGTCCAGCTTTCTCCTCATATATATCCAGTCCAGCTCCTCATATATGTCCAGTCCAGCTCCTCCTCATATATATCCTGTCCAGCTCCTCATATATATCCAGTCCAGCTCCTCATATATATCCAGTCCAGCTCCTCCTCATATATATCCAGTCCAGCTCCTCCTCATATTTATCCAGTCCAGCTCCTCATATATATCCAGTCCAGCTCCTCCTCATATATATCCAGTCCAGCTCCTCCTCATATATATCCAGTCCAGCTCCCTCCTCATATATATCAAGTCCAGCTCCTCCTCATATATATCCAGTCCAGCTCCTCCTCATATATATCCAGTCCAGCTCCTACTCATATATATCCAGTCAAGCTCCTCATATATATCCAGTCCAGCTCCTCCTCATATATATCCAGTCCAGCTCCTCCTCATATTTATCCAGTCCAGCTCCTCCTCATATATATCCAGTCCAGCTCCTCCTCATATATATCCAGTCCAGCTCCTCCTCATATATATCCAGTCCAGCTCCTCCTCATATATATCCAGTCCAGCTCCTCCTCATATATATCCAGTCCAGCTCCTCCTCATATATATCCAGTCCAGCTCCTCCTCATATATATCCAGTCCAGCTCCTCCTCATATATATCCAGTCCAGCTCCTACTCATATATATCCAGTCCAGCTCCTCATATATATCCAGTCCAGCTCCTCCTCATATATATCCAGTCCAGCTCCTCCTCATATATATCCAGTCCAGCTCCTCCTCATATATATCCAGTCCAGCTCCTCCTCATATATATCCAGTCCAGCTCCTCCTCATATATATCCAGTCCAGCTCCTCCTCATATATGTCCAGTCCAGCTCCTCCTCATATATATCCAGTCCAGCTCCTCCTCATATATATCCAGTCCAGCTCCTCCTCATATATATCCAGTCCAGCTCCTCCTCATATATATCCAGTCCAGCTCCTCCTCATATATATCCAGTCCAGCTCCTCCTCATATATATGCAGTCCAGCTCCTCCTCATATATGTCCAGTCCAGCTCCTCCTCATATATATCCACTCCAGCTCCTCCTCATATATATCCAGTCCAGCTCCTCCTCATATATATCCAGTCCAGCTCCTCCTCATATATATCCAGTCCAGCTCCTCCTCATATATATCTAGTCCAGCTCCTCCTCATATATGTCCAGTCCAGCTCCTCCTCATATATATCCAGTCCAGCTCCTCCTCATATATATCCACTCCAGCTCCTCCTCATATATATCCAGTCCAGCTCCTCCTCATATATATCCAGTCAGCTCCTCCTCATATATATCCAGTCCAGCTCCTCCTCATATATATCTAGTCCAGCTCCTCCTCATATATGTCCAGTCCAGCTCTCCTCATATATATCCAGTCCAGCTCCTCCTCATATATATCCAGTCCAGCTCCTCCTCATATATATCCAGTCCAGCTCCTCCTCATATATGTCCAGTCCAGCTTCTCCTCATATATATCCAGTCCAGCTCCTCCTCATATATATCCAGTCCAGCTCCTACTCATATATATCCAGTCCAGCTCCTCATATATGTCCAGTCCAGCTCCTCCCTCATATATATCCAGTCCAGCTCCTCATATATATCCAGTCCAGCTCCTCATATATGTCCAGTCCAGCTCCTCCTCATATATATCCAGTCCAGCTCCTCCTCATATATATCCAGTCCAGCTCCTCGTCATATATATCCAGTCCAGCTCCTCCTCATATATATCCAGTCCAGCTCCTCCTCATATTTATCCAGTCCAGCTCCTCATATATATCCAGTCCAGCTCCTCCTCATATATATCCAGTCCAGCTCCTCCTCATATATATCCAGTCCAGCTCCTCCTCATATATATCCAGTCCAGCTCCTCCTCATATATATCCAGTCCAGCTCCTCCTCATATATATCCAGTCCAGCTCCTACTCATATATATCCAGTCCAGCTCCTCATATATATCCAGTCCAGCTCCTCCTCATATATATCCAGTCCAGCTCCTCCTCATATTTATCCAGTCCAGCTCCTCATATATATCCAGTCCAGCTCCTCCTCATATATATCCAGTCCAGCTCCTCCTCATATATATCCAGTCCAGCTCCTCCTCATATATATCCAGTCCAGCTCCTCCTCATATATATCCAGTCCAGCTCCTACTCATATATGTCCAGTCCAGCTCCTCATATATGTCCAGTCCAGCTCCTCCTCATATATATCCAGTCCAGCTCCTCCTCATATATATCCATTCCAGCTCCTCCTCATATATGTCCAGTCCAGCTCCTCCTCATATATATCCAGTCCAGCTCCTCCTCATATATATCCAGTCCAGCTCCTCCTCATATATATCCAGTCCAGCTCCTCCTCATATATATCCAGTCCAGCTCCTCCTCATATATATCCAGTCCAGCTCCTCATCATATATATCCAGTCCAGCTCCTCCTCATATATATCCAGTCCAGCTCCTCCTCATATATATCCAGTCCAGCTCCTCCTCATATATATCCAGTCCAGCTCCTCCTCATATATATCCAGTCCAGCTCCTCCTCATATATGTCCAGTCCAGCTCCTCCTCATATATGTTCAGTCCAGCTCCTCCTCATATATATCCAGTCCAGCTCCTCCTCATATATATCCATTCCAGCTCCTCCTCATATATGTCCAGTCCAGCTCCTCCTCATATATATCCAGTCCAGCTCCTCCTCATATATATCCAGTCCAGCTCCTCCTCATATATATCCAGTCCAGCTCCTCCTCATATATATCCAGTCCAGCTCCTCCTCATATATATCCAGTCCAGCTCCTCATCATATATATCCAGTCCAGCTCCTCCTCATATATATCCAGTCCAGCTCCTCCTCATATATATCCAGTCCAGCTCCTCCTCATATATATCCAGTCCAGCTCCTCCTCATATATATCCAGTCCAGCTCCTCCTCATATATGTCCAGTCCAGCTCCTCCTCATATATGTTCAGTCCAGCTCCTCCTCATATATATCCAGTCCAGCTCCTCCTCATATATATCTAGTCCAGCTCCTCCTCATATATATCCAGTCCAGCTCCACCTCATATATATCCAGTCCAGCTCCTCCTCATATATGTCCAGTCCAGCTCCTCCTCATATATGTCCAGTCCAGCTCCTCCTCATATATGTCCAGTCCAGCTCCTCCTCATATATATCCAGTCCAGCTCCTCCTCATATATCCAGTCCAGCTCCTCCTCATATATATCCAGTCCAGCTCCTCCTCATATATGTCCAGTCCAGCTCCTCCTCATATATATCCAGTCCAGCTCCTCCTCATATATATCTAGTCCAGCTCCTCCTCATATATATCCAGTCCAGCTCCTCCTCATATATATCTAGTCCAGCTCCTCCTCATATATATCCAGTCCAGCTCCTCCTCATATATATCCAGTCCAGCTCCTCCTCATATATATATCCAGTCCAGCTCCTCCTCATATATATCTAGTCCAGCTCCTCCTCATATATATCCAGTCCAGCTCCTCCTCATATAATATCCAGTCCAGCTCCTCCTCATATATATCCAGTCCAGCTCCTCCTCATATATATCTAGTCCAGCTCCTCCTCATATATATCCAGTCCAGCTCCTCCTCATATATATCCAGTCCAGCTCCTCCTCATATATATCCAGTCCAGCTCCTCCTCATATATATCCAGTCCAGCTCCTCCTCATATATATCCAGTCCAGCTCCTCCTCATATATATCCAGTCCAGCTCCTCCTCATATATATCCAGTCCAGCTCCTCCTCATATATATCCAGTCCAGCTCCTCCTCATATATATCCAGTCCAGCTCCTCCTCATATATATCCAGTCCAGCTCCTCCTCATATATGTCCAGTCCAGCTCCTCCTCATATATGTCCAGTCCAGCTCCTCCTCATATATATCCAGTCCAGCTCCTCCTCATATATATCTAGTCCAGCTCCTCCTCATATATATCCAGTCCAGCTCCTCCTCATATATGTCCAGTCCAGCTCCTCCTCATATATATCCAGTCCAGCTCCTCCTCATATATGTTCAGTCCAGCTCCTCCTCATATATATCCAGTCCAGCTCCTCCTCATATATATCCAGTCCAGCTCCTCCTCATATATATCCAGTCCAGCTCCTCCTCATATATATCCAGTCCAGCTCCTCCTCATATATATCCAGTTCAGCTCCTCCTCATATATATCCAGTCCAGCTCCTCATATATATCCAGTCCAGCTCTTCCTCATATATGTCCAGTTCAGCTCCTCCTCATATATGTCCAGTCCAGCTCCTCCTCATATATATCCAGTCCAGCTCCCTCATATATGTCCAGTCCAGCTCCTCCTCATATATATCTAGTCCAGCTCCTCCTCATATATGTCCAGTCCAGCTCCTCCTCATATATGTCCAGTCCAGCTCCTCCTCATATATATCCAGTCCAGCTCCTCCTCATATATGTCCAGTCCAGCTCCTCCTCATATATATCCAGTCCAGCTCCTCTCATATATATCCAGTCCAGCTCCTCCTCATATATATCCAGTCCAGCTCCTCCTCATATATATCCAGTCCAGCTCCTCATATATATCCAGTCCAGCTCCTCCTCATATATATCCAGTCCAGCTCCTCCTCATATATAATCCAGTCCAGCTCCTCCAAATATATATCCAGTCCAGCTCCTCCTCATATATATCCAGTCCAGCTCCTCCTCATATATATCCAGTCCAGCTCCTCCTCATATATATCCAGTCCAGCTCCTCCTCATATATATCCAGTCCAGCTCCTCCTCATAGATGTCCAGTCCAGCTCCTCCCTCATATATATCCAGTCCAGCTCCTCCTCATATATATCCAGTCCAGCTCCTCCTCATAGATGTCCAGTCCAGCTCTCCTCATATATATCCAGTCCAGCTCCTCCTCATATATATCCAGTCCAGCTCCTCCTCATATATATCCAGTCCAGCTCCTCCTCATATATGTCCAGTCCAGCTCCTCCTCATATATATCTAGTCCAGCTCCTCCTCATATATATCCAGTCCAGCTCCTCCTCATATATATCCAGTCCAGCTCCTCATATATGTCCAGTCCAGCTCCTCCTCATATATATCCAGTCCAGCTCCTCCTCATATATATCCAGTCCAGCTCCTCCTCATATATGTCCAGTCCAGCTCCTCCTCATATATGTCCAGTCCAGCTCCTCCTCATATATATCCAGTCCAGCTCCTCCTCATATATATCCAGTCCAGCTCCTCCTCATATATGTCCAGTCCAGCTCCTCCTCATATATGTCCAGTCCAGCTCCTCCTCATATATGTCCAGTCCAGCTCCTCCTCATATATATCCAGTCCAGCTCCTCCTCATATATGTCCAGTCCAGCTCCTCCTCATATATATCCAGTCCAGCTCCTCCTCATATATATCCAGTCCAGCTCCTCCTCATATATATCCAGTCCAGCTCCTCCTCATATATGTCCAGTCCAGCTCCTCCTCATATATATCCAGTCCGGCTCCTCCTCATATATGTCCAGTCCAGCTCCTCCTCATATATATCCAGTCCGGCTCCTCCTCATATATGTCCAGTCCGGTCTCCTCCTCATATATGTCCAGTCCGGCTCCTCCTCATATATGTCCAGTACAGCTCCTCCTCATATATGTCCAGTCCAGCTCCTCCTCATATATGTCCAGTCCAGCTCCTCCTCATATATATCCAGTCCAGCTCCTCCTCATATATATCCAGTCCAGCTCCTCCTCATATAAGTCCAGTCCAGCTCCTCCTCATATATGTCCAGTCCAGCTCCTCCTCATATATATCCTGTCCAGCTCCTCCTCATATATATCCTGTCCAGCTCCTCCTCATATATGTCCAGTCCAGCTCCTCCTCATATATGTCCAGTCCGGCTCCTCCTCATATATGTCCAGTCCAGCTCCTCCTCATATATGTCCAGTCCGGCTCCTCCTCATATATGTCCAGTCCAGCTCCTCCTCATATATGTCCAGTCCAGCTGCTCCTCATATATATCCAGTCCAGCTCCTCCTCATATATGTCCAGTCCAGCTCCTCCTCATATATGTCCAGTCCAGCTCCTCCTCATATATATCCAGTCCAGCTCCTCCTCATATATGTCCAGTCCAGCTCCTCCTCATATATGTCCAGTCCAGCTTCTCCTCATATATATCCAGTCCAGCTCCTCATATATGTCCAGTCCAGCTCCTCCTCATATATATCCAGTCCAGCTCCTCATATATATCCAGTCCAGCTCCTCATATATGTCCCAGTCCAGCTCCTCCTCATATATATCCAGTCCAGCTCCTCCTCATATATATCCAGTCCAGCTCCTCGTCATTATATATCCAGTCCAGCTCCTCCTCATATATATCCAGTCCAGCTCCTCCTCATATTTATCCAGTCCAGCTCCTCATATATATCCAGTCCAGCTCCTCCTCATATATATCCAGTCCAGCTCCTCCTCATATATATCCAGTCCAGCTCCTCCTCATATATATCCAGTCCAGCTCCTCCTCATATATATCCAGTCCAGCTCCTACTCATATATATCCAGTCCAGCTCCTCATATATATCCAGTCCAGCTCCTCCTCATATATATCCAGTCCAGCTCCTCCTCATATTTATCCAGTCCAGCTCCTCATATATATCCAGTCCAGCTCCTCCTCATATATATCCAGTCCAGCTCCTCCTCATATATATCCAGTCCAGCTCCTCCTCATATATATCCAGTCCAGCTCCTCCTCATATATATCCAGTCCAGCTCCTCCTCATATATATCCAGTCCAGCTCCTCCTCATATATATCCAGTCCACCTCCTCCTCATATATATCCAGTCCAGCTCCTACTCATATATATCCAGTCCAGCTCCTCATATATATCCAGTCCAGCTCCTCCTCATATATATCCAGTCCAGCTCCTCCTCATATTTATCCAGTACAGCTCCTCATATATATCCAGTCCAGCTCCTCCTCATATATATCCAGTCCAGCTCCTCCTCATATATATCCAGTCCAGCTCCTACTCATATATATCCAGTCCAGCTCCTCATATATATCCAGTCCAGCTCCTCCTCATATATATCCAGTCCAGCTCCTCCTCATATTTATCCAGTCCAGCTCCTCATATATATCCAGTCCAGCTCCTCCTCATATATATCCAGTCCAGCTCCTCCTCATATATATCCAGTCCAGCTCCTCCTCATATATATCCAGTCCAGCTCCTCCTCATATATATCCAGTCCAGCTCCTCCTCATATATATCCAGTCCAGCTCCTCCTCATATATATCCAGTCCAGCTCCTCCTCATATATATCCAGTCCAGCTCCTCCTCATATATATCCATTCCAGCTCCTCCTCATATATGTCCAGTCCAGCTCCTCCTCATATATATCCAGTCCAGCTCCTCCTCATATATATCCAGTCCAGCTCCTCTCATATATATCCAGTCCAGCTCCTCCTCATATATATCCAGTCAGCTCCTCATCATATATATCCAGTCCAGCTCCTCCTCATATATATCCAGTCCAGCTCCTCCTCATATATGTCCAGTCCAGCTCCTCCTCATATATATCCAGTCCAGCTCCTCTCATATATATCCAGTCCAGCTCCTCATCATATATATCCAGTCCAGCTCCTCCTCATATATATCCAGTCCAGCTCCTCCTCATATATGTCCAGTCCAGCTCCTCCTCATATATGTTCAGTCCAGCTCCTCCTCATATATATCCAGTCCAGCTCCTCCTCATATATATCTAGTCCAGCTCCTCCTCATATATATCCAGTCCAGCTCCACCTCATATATATCCAGTCCAGCTCCTCCTCATATATGTCCAGTCCAGCTCCTCCTCATATATGTCCAGTCCAGCTCCTCCTCATATATGTCCAGTCCAGCTCCTCCTCATATATATCCAGTCCAGCTCCTCCTCATATATATCCAGTCCAGCTCCTCCTCATATATGTCCCAGTCCAGCTCCTCCTCATATATATCTAGTCCAGCTCCTCCTCATATATATCCAGTCCAGCTCCTCCTCATATATATCTAGTCCAGCTCCTCCTCATATATATCCAGTCCAGCTCCTCCTCATATATATCCAGTCCAGCTCCTCCTCATATATATATCCAGTCCAGCTCCTCCTCATATATATCTAGTCCAGCTCCTCCTCATATATATCCAGTCCAGCTCCTCCTCATATATATCCAGTCCAGCTCCTCCTCATATATATCCAGTCCAGCTCCTCCTCATATATATCCAGTCCAGCTCCTCATATATATCCAGTCCAGCTCCTCATATATATCCAGTCCAGCTCCTCATATATATCCAGTCCAGCTCCTCCTCATATATATCCAGTCCAGCTCCTCCTCATATATATCCAGTCCAGCTCCTCCTCATATATATCCAGTCCAGCTCCTCCTCATATATATCCAGTCCAGCTCCTCCTCATATATATCCAGTCCAGCTCCTCCTCATATATCTCCAGTCCAGCTCCTCCTCATATATCTCCAGTCCAGCTCCTCCTCATATATGTCCAGTCCAGCTCCTCCTCATATATATCCAGTCCAGCTCCTCCTCATATATATCCAGTCCAGCTCCTCCTCATATATATCCAGTCCAGCTCCTCCTCATATATGTCCAGTCCAGCTCCTCCTCATATATGTCCAGTCCAGCTCCTCCTCATATATATCCAGTCCAGCTCCTCCTCATATATATCTAGTCCAGCTCCTCCTCATATATATCCAGTCCAGCTCCTCCTCATATATGTCCAGTCCAGCTCCTCCTCATATATATCCAGTCCAGCTCCTCCTCATATATGTTCAGTCCAGCTCCTCCTCATATATGTCCAGTCCAGCTCCTCCTCATATATATCCAGTCCAGCTCCTCCTCATATATATCCAGTCCAGCTCCTCCTCATATATATCCAGTCCAGCTCCTCCTCATATATATCCAGTCCAGCTCCTCCTCATATATATCCAGTCCAGCTCCTCCTCATATATATCCAGTTCAGCTCCTCCTCATATATATCCAGTCCAGCTCCTCATATATATCCAGTCCAGCTCTTCCTCATATATGTCCAGTTCAGCTCCTCCTCATATATGTCCAGTCCAGCTCCTCCTCATATATATCCAGTCCAGCTCCTCATATATGTCCAGTCCAGCTCCTCCTCATATATATCTAGTCCAGCTCCTCCTCATATATGTCCAGTCCAGCTCCTCCTCATATATGTCCAGTCCAGCTCCTCCTCATATATATCCAGTCCAGCTCCTCCTCATATATGTCCAGTCCAGCTCCTCCTCATATATATCCAGTCCAGCTCCTCCTCATATATATCCAGTCCAGCTCCTCCTCATATATATCCAGTCCAGCTCCTCATATATATCCAGTCCAGCTCCTCCTCATATATATCCAGTCCAGCTCCTCCTCATATATATCCAGTCCAGCTCCTCCTCATATATATCCAGTCCAGCTCCTCCTCATATATATCCAGTCCAGCTCCTCCTCATATATATCCAGTCCAGCTCCTCCTCATATATATCCAGTCCAGCTCCTCCTCATATATATCCAGTCCAGCTCCTCCTCATATATATCCAGTCCAGCTCCTCCTCATAGATGTCCAGTCCAGCTCCTCCTCATATATATCCAGTCCAGCTCCTCCTCATATATATCCAGTCCAGCTCCTCCTCATATATATCCAGTCCAGCTCCTCCTCATATATGTCCAGTCCAGCTCCTCCTCATATATATCTAGTCCAGCTCCTCCTCATATATATCCAGTCCAGCTCCTCCTCATATATATCCAGTCCAGCTCCTCATATATGTCCAGTCCAGCTCCTCCTCATATATATCCAGTCCAGCTCCTCCTCATATATATCCAGTCCAGCTCCTCCTCATATATGTCCAGTCCAGCTCCTCCTCATATATGTCCAGTCCAGCTCCTCCTCATATATATCCAGTCCAGCTCCTCCTCATATATGTCCAGTCCAGCTCCTCCTCATATATGTCCAGTCCAGCTCCTCCTCATATATATCCAGTCCAGCTCCTCCTCATATATGTCCAGTCCAGCTCCTCCTCATATATATCCAGTCCAGCTCCTCCTCATATATATCCAGTCCAGCTCCTCCTCATATATATCCAGTCCAGCTCCTCCTCATATATGTCCAGTCCAGCTCCTCCTCATATATATCCAGTCCGGCTCCTCCTCATATATGTCCAGTCCGGCTCCTCCTCATATATATCCAGTCCGGCTCCTCCTCATATATGTCCAGTCCGGCTCCTCCTCATATATGTCCAGTCCGGCTCCTCCTCATATATGTCCAGTCCAGCTCCTCCTCATATATGTCCAGTCCAGCTCCTCCTCATATATGTCCAGTCCAGCTGCTCCTCATATATGTCCAGTCCAGCTCCTCCTCATATATGTCCAGTCCAGCTCCTCCTCATATATATCCAGTCCAGCTCCTCCTCATATATATCCAGTCCAGCTCCTCCTCATATATGTCCAGTCCAGCTCCTCCTCATATATGTCCAGTCCAGCTCCTCCTCATATATATCCAGTCCAGCTCCTCCTCATATATATCCAGTCCAGCTCCTCCTCATATATGCCCAGTCCAGCTCCTCCTCATATATATCCAGTCCAGCTCCTCCTCATATATATCCAGTCCAGCTCCTCCTCATATATGTCCAGTCCAGCTCCTCCTCATATATATCCAGTCCAGCTCCTCCTCATATATGTCCAGTCCGGCTCCTCCTCATATATATCCAGTCCGGCTCCTCCTCATATATGTCCAGTCCGGCTCCTCCTCATATATGTCCAGTCCGGCTCCTCCTCATATATGTCCAGTCCGGCTCCTCCTCATATATGTCCAGTCCAGCTCCTCCTCATATATGTCCAGTCCAGCTGCTCCTCATATATATCCAGTCCAGCTCCTCCTCATATATGTCCAGTCCAGCTCCTCCTCATATATGTCCAGTCCAGCTCCTCCTCATATATATCCAGTCCAGCTCCTCCTCATATATATCCAGTCCAGCATCTCCTCATATATATCCTGTCCAGCTCCTCCTCATATATATCCTGTCCAGCTCCTCCTCATATATGTCCAGTCCAGCTCCTCCTCATATATGTCCAGTCCGGCTCCTCCTCATATATGTCCAGTCCAGCTCCTCCTCATATATGTCCAGTCCGGCTCCTCCTCATATATGTCCAGTCCAGCTCCTCCTCATATATATCCAGTCCAGCTCCTCCTCATATATGTCCAGTCCAGCTGCTCCTCATATATATCCAGTCCAGCTCCTCCTCATATATGTCCAGTCCAGCTCCTCCTCATATATGTCCAGTCCAGCTCCTCCTCATATATATCCAGTCCAGCTCCTCCTCATATATGTCCAGTCCAGCTCCTCCTCATATTTATCCAGTCCAGCTCCTCCTCATATATGTCCAGTCCAGCTTCTCCTCATATATATCCAGTCCAGCTCCTCATATATGTCCAGTCCAGCTCCTCCTCATATATATCCTGTCCAGCTCCTCATATATATCCAGTCCAGCTCCTCATATATATCCAGTCCAGCTCCTCCTCATATATATCCAGTCCAGCTCCTCGTCATATATATCCAGTCCAGCTCCTCCTCATATATATCCAGTCCAGCTCCTCCTCATATTTATCCAGTCCAGCTCCTCATATATATCCAGTCCAGCTCCTCCTCATATATATCCAGTCCAGCTCCTCCTCATATATATCCAGTCCAGCTCCTCCTCATATTTATCCAGTCCAGCTCCTCCTCATATATATCCAGTCCAGCTCCTCCTCATATATATCCAGTCCAGCTCCTCCTCATATATATCCAGTCCAGCTCCTCCTCATATATATATCCAGTCCAGCTCCTCCTCATATATATCCAGTCCAGCTCCTCCTCATATATATCCAGTCCAGCTCCTCCTCATATATATCCAGTCCAGCTCCTCCTCATATATATCCAGTCCAGCTCCTCCTCATATATATCCAGTCCAGCTCCTACTCATATATATCCAGTCCAGCTCCTCCTCATATATATCCAGTCCAGCTCCTCCTCATATATGTCCAGTCCAGCTCCTCCTCATATATATCCAGTCCAGCTCCTCCTCATATATATCTAGTCCAGCTCCTCCTCATATATATCCAGTCCAGCTCCTCCTCATATATGTCCAGTCCAGCTCCTCCTCATATATATCCAGTCCAGCTCCTCCTCATATATGTTCAGTCCAGCTCCTCCTCATATATATCCAGTCCAGCTCCTCCTCATATATATCCAGTCCAGCTCCTCCTCATATATATCCAGTCCAGCTCCTCCTCATATATATCCAGTCCAGCTCCTCCTCATATATATCCAGTCCAGCTCCTCCTCATATATATCCAGTCCAGCTCCTCATATATATCCAGTCCAGCTCTTCCTCATATATGTCCAGTTCAGCTCCTCCTCATATATGTCCAGTCCAGCTCCTCCTCATATATATCCACTCCAGCTCCTCCTCATATATGTCCAGTCCAGCTCCTCCTCATATATATCCAGTCCAGCTCCTCCTCATATATATCCAGTCCAGCTCCTCCTCATATATATCCAGTCCAGCTCCTCCTCATATATATCTAGTCCAGCTCCTCCTCATATATGTCCAGTCCAGCTCCTCCTCATATATATCCAGTCCAGCTCCTCCTCATATATATCCAGTCCAGCTCCTCCTCATATATGTCCAGTCCAGCTCCTCCTCATATATATCCAGTCCAGCTCCTCCTCATATATATCCAGTCCAGCTCCTCCTCATATATATCCAGTCCAGCTCCTCCTCATATATGTCCAGTCCAGCTCCTCCTCATATATGTCCAGTCCAGCTCCTCCTCATATATATCCAGTCCAGCTCCTCCTCATATATATCCAGTCCAGCTCCTCCTCATATATATCCAGTCCAGCTCCTCCTCATATATATCCAGTCCAGCTCCTCCTCATATATATCCAGTCCAGCTCCTCCTCATAGATGTCCAGTCCAGCTCCTCCTCATATATATCCAGTCCAGCTCCTCCTCATATATATCCAGTCCAGCTCCTCCTCATATATATCCAGTCCAGCTCCTCCTCATATATGTCCAGTCCAGCTCCTCCTCATATATATCTAGTCCAGCTCCTCCTCATATATATCCAGTCCAGCTCCTCCTCATATATATCCAGTCCAGCTCCTCATATATGTCCAGTCCAGCTCCTCCTCATATATATCCAGTCCAGCTCCTCCTCATATATATCCAGTCCAGCTCCTCCTCATATATGTCCAGTCCAGCTCCTCCTCATATATGTCCAGTCCAGCTGCTCCTCATATATATCCAGTCCAGCTCCTCCTCATATATATCCAGTCCAGCTCCTCCTCATATATATCCAGTCCAGCTCCTCATATATGTCCAGTCCAGCTCCTCCTCATATATATCCAGTCCAGCTCCTCCTCATATATATCCAGTCCGGCTCCTCCTCATATATGTCCAGTCCAGCTCCTCCTCATATATGTCCAGTCCAGCTGCTCCTCATATATATCCAGTCCAGCTCCTCCTCATATATGTCCAGTCCAGCTCCTCCTCATATATGTCCAGTCCAGCTCCTCCTCATGTGGTGGCCCGTGGGTGGCGGGGGATGCAGGAACCCAAACTGGTGGATACTGGGCTCTCTGTCTTGTGTCACGGTGGTATTTTGCCTTGCAGGCCTTCCCACCTCCCAGGGACACACACACACAGTGATGAGGGGGTTGCACAAGATGATGATGATGACTGTTGTTTCCCCCGGGGCACTCCCTTGGTGGCTGACTCCTGTCTGGTGTTATTTGGGGTGCCCTTGGTGTAGAGTGCAAATAGAAGACAGGAGACGGTGGTGGCAGTTAATCAGGAGAGCTTGCAGCACACTTTTACTTTTCAAGATGGAGATTGTACAATACAAATATGTCATCCAAATTCAGCTCAATCAGTGTAGCCCAATGCTAAATGCAGGAGTGCTATTATCTCTCTACTCACAGTCTCTCTTTCTGGACTCTTCTGGCTCCTTGAGCTGTTATTCCAATAAATCTCTTTAGGCCTGTCTTTCTCTGTAATCCGCAAATGGCTGAACTCAGGAGCACCTTCACTGTGCTTCCTGCTGCATCCACTCCTAGCTCACCACTGCCCTCACTCACTCTAACCACTCCCTAATTAACTCCTCCCAGCTTCTGTTACATTATAGAAAACCACTCCGCATAGGCTGAAACACAATGTCATAACATTTCTGGACCTGTAGATGGCAGCATAACACAACACATGAAGACAAACATAGTTTTCATAGTAGTGCTCCTGTGGGACACTACATACACCCCCTCTTTAAATAAAGCCGTCCTCGGCGTCCGACTCTCCAAGCGGCAGGTTAACCTAAAACAAAGGTTAATCACAATTGCAATAATAAACTAAGAGTCCATACAGTCTCTGAGGAATGTGAGGATATAATGCTGAACAGGGAAAATGTCCAAGAGTCCTTGTCATATGAACTGGGGAAAATGAAGGGCTTGTTACCCAATTGGGATGCAAACAATACACTGTCTCTGGTGAAGGATAATCCAAAAATGAAGTCTCAGATTCAACAGTTCAATCTTGATATCGAGCTGGCATCTTACCTCGGGTAGCTCTATCAGATCTCCTCAGGGGCTCCTCTATAGCAATTTCAGGGTCCCTGGATTCCTCTGGACCAGGCCGGAACTCGGATGACGAGGTCACTTGGTCCTCGCCGGGATCAAGAACAGTTCTTGGAACAAAAATAGACAGCCAAGGTTGGAACAGCCAATCAAGAGGGGACATACTAGTTGTTGGCGGTAGCGGTTCAGCTGCAGGAGATTTCTCAGTTGTCTGTGGTTCTGCTGGTACCTCTTCCTTTAGGCAGAGCTTGAGACGATTACGGTGGACGACTTGGGAATCTCGGCCTTCGCGCACAATCTCATAGACATCAGTCCCAGGGTGCGGGATGGACTTAATTGTGTATGGTTCTTTCTGCCACTTGCTGTCCAACTTACTTGAACGATGGTTGTTTTTCAGCCACACACGGTCTCCAATTTGGAAGGGTTCTGCTTCGGCCTTTTGATCAAAACCTGCTTGTTGCCTTTGACGAGCATCTTCCATCCTTCTTTCCACAATCTCGTTGGCTTCAGCCAGGCGACGCTGGTGATCACTCACCCACTCTGTGTTTGGCAGGGGGTTGATAGTATCTGGAACTTCGACATCCATGGCCAAGTCCGAAGGCAATTTGCCCTGACGGCCAAACAGGAGATAGTAAGGAGTGTACCCTGTGGAGCAGTGCACAGTGTTGTTATACAGGTACACCAATTCTGGCAGGAGAGTCGGCCAATCAGCCCTCTTCTGGGACGGAACAGTTCTTAACATCCCAATAAGAGTCTGGTTCATCTTTTCACATAAGCCATTACCTTGTGGATGATAAGCGGTAGTTCTCAGCTTCTGACAGCCATAGAGGGAACACAACTCGTGGAACAGTTGAGACTCAAATGCGGAACCACGATCAGTCAGGATCTTGTCCGGACAGCCATAGGGGAGTACGAAATTCTTCCAAAAGATGGCAGCGGTGGTCTTGGCAGTCAGGTCTTTCACTGGCATAGCTACCACGAACTTCGTATAGTGGTCAATTATAGTTATAGCATAAGTATACCCAGTGCGGCTTGGTTCAAACTTGACATGGTCAATGGCTACCAGTTCCAGCGGTCTATGACTGATGATGGGGTGAAGTGGGGCTCTCTGGTCATGACGCTCTCCTCGGCTCTGAGCACAGTTGGGACATTCTCGGCACCACTTCTCTATGTCGTCTCTCATGCCAATCCAGTAAAATCGTCGGCGTATGGTATCTTCCGTTTTATGAACCCCAAAGTGTCCCGATCTGTCATGGTAGGCTTCCAAGATGGATTTGGAATCTCGCCGGGGTACCACAATTTGATGTAGACGCTCACCCGTTACTGGATCCAGGGCAGTCCTTTGTAGTAGACCTCTGGACACGAAAAGTCGATTCCTCAGTCTCCATAGACAAATTAATTCCTGATCAGCTTGACCTCTACGTATTCGGTCCGGAGTCCTCTTCTGACGAAGGGAAGTCTGCAATTCCTGTAGGTTTCTACTCTCCCGTTGGAATCTAGCCCACTGTCTGGAATCTTGGGAGCAGTCAGGAACATTTGGTTGCGGATGTTCGTTTCGCTTCCTCTGAGCGATCACCGAATTCTGGGTTGCAAACTGGGCATAGAATGTAGGCATCTCTACCTCTTCCCATTCATCATTACATCGGACCGGTTCTTCACCCACAGGCAAACGGGATAAGGCATCGGCATTCACGTTGGATGCACCAGTCCGGTACTTGATCACAAACTGATAATTCAAGAGCTCCCAGTCGCGCTGTATCCAAGTGGGCCAGCGGATTATTATCCGTGAAGACGATGAAGGGTGTTGCAGCCAGGTAATCTTTAAATTTTTCGGTCACTGCCCACACAAGGGCCAGGAATTCCAGCTTAAAGGAACTATAATTCTGGTCGTTCCGTTCAGCGCCTCGAAGACCTCTGCTGGCATAAGCGATGACTCTCTCTTTCTGGTCCTGTACCTGCGACAGGACGGCCCCCAATCCCTTCTGGCTGGCATCAGTATACAGCCTAAAGGGTTGGTTGTAGTCAGGATATCCCAGGATAGGTGGTTCGGTTAACAGCTGCTTCAGCTTCTGGAAAGCGGCTTCATGGGCTTCAGCCCACTCAATCGGGATCCTTCTCTTCATAGCTTCCTTGGAGTGACCTCTCAACAATCCCTGGAGGGGTTCTGCAATCTGGGCAAAGTGTGGGATGAACCGTCTATAATACCCTGCAAATCCCAAGAAACTTCTCACCTCCTTGACTGTGGTAGGGGCTGGCCAGCTCTTTACTGCTGCTACTTTGCCTGGATCAGGAACCACTCCTTCTGCACTCACGACATGGCCTAAGTAATGGACTTCCGGCTTCAGGAGATGACACTTGGAGGGTTTCACTTTCAGGCCATATTTGATGAGGGTTTTGAGGACTTCTGCCAGGTGCTGTAGGTGTTCCTCATAAGTCTTTGAGTAGATGATTACGTCGTCCAGGTACAAGAGGACGGTCTCGAAGTTTTGGTGACCCAGGCAGCGTTCCATCAGCCTCTGGAAGGTTCCTGGGGCATTGCATAGCCCAAAGGGCATACAATTAAACTCGAACAACCCCATGGGAGTAGTGAAAGCAGTCTTTTCCCTATCTTCGGGAGCCATAGGTACCTGCCAATACCCGCTGGTCAAATCCAGAGTTGAGAAGTAGGCAGCAGACCCCAAAGCAGTCAGGGATTCTTCAATGCGTGGCAGGGGATACGCATCCTTGTGAGTGATATTATTGATTTTGCGGTAGTCCACGCAGAATCTAATGTTGCCATCCTTCTTTTTCACCAGGACTAGGGGTGCAGCCCATGGACTGTAGCTCTCCCGAATCACATCTGCGTCCTTCATTTCCCGAATCATTTTCTTCACTGGCTGGTACATGGCTGGTGGAAGGGGACGGTACCTTTCTTTGATGGGTGGATGGACGCCTGTAGGGATGGTGTGCTCAATGATAGTAGCCTTCCCAAAATCCATAGGATGTTTACTGAAGGCTTGTTGATTGTCTTTGGCCACCATCAGGGCTCCTTCGATCTCCTCTTCGGTAGTATTAGCATCGCCAACATGGATCTCGGTCCACCAGTGTTTTGTTGTCATCTCAGGGGTAACTTGATTCTGGGTAGCTTGCTGGAACACTGTAGTCTCAGGGCTCCAGACATCTTGGAAGAAGACCTGTGAGAGCTTAGCAACTGGACGGTATTTACTCAGTACCACAGCCGTATCACCAATGTTCAGGAGGCGAATAGGTACCCTCCCATTAGAAACAGTCACTAGACTTCTGGCTGCTAGCACGGTCGGATGATCTTCCAGAAGAAGAGGTTCCACAAGGGCCTGGTAATCTTGACCTTGCAAACCTGGACGAGCTCGACACCACAGAATGGTTTCCGTCTCTGGTTCCAGAGTCACTGGTTGTGAGTCCATGATGCGGGCACGGCAGATCTCACCCTTTTCATTCGTGAACCTCTGTTGGGCATTCAAGAGACGGATAGCATGCTGAATTGCATTTTGATTGGAGACAGGGACTGTAGAAAGTGCTCGGTGTAGGGCATCTAGCATCTCTTCATAGCAATTCCTAAGAACATTCATGCCCAGCACCACTGGTGGAAAGTCATCATCCCAGACGTTCACTACAATTACGCCTTGCTGGGGCAGTTCAGTTTCTCCCATCTGGATCGTGGGTTCCCAGTAGCCCCGATGGGGTATCGATTGTCCATTACTGGCTACAATGTTAAGCCACGTGTCTGGGGGTTGTATCAGCTGGTCGAGGTCCCAGTACTTCTCAAACCAACTTCTCTGCAGAGTGGTGACTTGAGAGCCAGTGTCCAGTAAGGCCGACAGTGGGATCCCATTTAGGTGGATCGTAATCACTGGACACTGCCCAATGTACCGGGGAATCCATTCTGGTGTTGTGGGACCTATTGGTCTTCCTCCCGAGGGGCGGTCCTCTGCCTCGGGGGATTGTCGTTTAACTGACGACATTCTCTTTCAATATGGCCAGCTCTTTGACACCTACGACAAATGGGTCTTCCGGTGGTATCAAATCTGTCAGAAGAGCGTCTACCCCAATTCCGGTAACTTCCCCCTTCTGATCGGTTACTGAACCTGTTACTGGAGTAGCGGCGGCTTTCGTTCTGGCATTGCTCCATATCTTCCATTTTCTGGCACATTTTACTGAGGCTCTTGGTGAGGACAGCAATTTGGTCCCTCAGTTCACCAACTGGATCTTGAGCTTGCATGTGAGCACACTGAGCTAGTGCAACTTGACTTCCCGCTGCTGTAGGATGATCTACTTGCGACTCCGTAGGAGTCTCTATGGAATAGGGGAAAACTTTGGCTTGAACCGCTGCGGCTTCAGTCCCCAGGATTCTAATTGCGAGCTCTTTAAAGTCCAAGAAGATACAGCTTGGGTTCTGGGAGGCCAACATTCTGAGCTGACTTTTAAGAGCTTCAGATGCAGCTCCTTCAACAAACTGCTCCCTTAAGGCCTTGTCAGCCTCTGCAGCCTCTAAGGGTTCTACTTGCATAATTGCCCGCTGGGCCTCCTGCAGGGATAAAGCAAAGTCTCTCAATGACTCACCGGGCTGCTGCTTCTTTCCAAAGAACCTCATCTTGAGCTCTGCCACAGTCCTTACTTCAAATGTGGCACGCAATCGGTCCAGTATCTGTTCCACTGTTTTTTCTCTGTTCTGGGCCAGGATTTCACTTCTCTTAATGCTGCGCCCTCTAGTTGTCCTATCAATATCTCAACCCTCTGGTCTGTTGAGACAGGATACAAACGGAACATGGACAGCATCTTCTCTTTGAATTCCCTCAGGGAATGAACTTCGCCTTTGTAGCGAGGAAGCCATGGTGCTCCAAAGTAATAGGGCATAGTGAGTGGCATCACTTGTGCTGTTGGAGGTGACCCACTGGGGCTTGGAGAGCCGTTATCTCCGTCATCAGACATTTTCTGCAATAAGTCCTACAGTAACCCCTAGCAAAGGGTGTTCAATTTCAGGCTATGCACTAAGCCTCTTTTCCGGATATCTTTTCCGGTGTCTCAACACTGTTAACTGCCACTTTTTACTTTAAATCTCATTTACTGGCCTATTCAGGCACTCACCAGCTTTCTCTTAGCTGCTCCGCTGTTTTCGCGGGTTCTGTTGCGCAGTTCCTTGCCACTTCCAATATGGCGGCGACTTGGCGGGAAACTTTTATTCCGGCTGTAGCGAAATGTCTGTAACTCTGCTCCGGCTGTGGCGCATCAGCGCTGACTTAGTTCATAAGGCACAGAGGCCATAGAGATCCTGTTCGTGAACGCCAAAATTATATGTGGTGGCCCGTGGGTGGCGGGGGATGCAGGAACCCAAACTGGTGGATACTGGGCTCTCTGTCTTGTGTCACGGTGGTATTTTGCCTTGCAGGCCTTCCCACCTCCCAGGGACACACACACACAGTGATGAGGGGGTTGCACAAGATGATGATGATGACTGTTGTTTCCCCCGGGGCACTCCCTTGGTGGCTGACTCCTGTCTGGTGTTATTTGGGGTGCCCTTGGTGTAGAGTGCAAATAGAAGACAGGAGACGGTGGTGGCAGTTAATCAGGAGAGCTTGCAGCACACTTTTACTTTTCAAGATGGAGATTGTACAATACAAATATGTCATCCAAATTCAGCTCAATCAGTGTAGCCCAATGCTAAATGCAGGAGTGCTATTATCTCTCTACTCACAGTCTCTCTTTCTGGACTCTTCTGGCTCCTTGAGCTGTTATTCCAATAAATCTCTTTAGGCCTGTCTTTCTCTGTAATCCGCAAATGGCTGAACTCAGGAGCACCTTCCCTGTGCCTCCTGCTGCATCCCCTCCTAGCTCACCACTGCCCTCACTCACTCTAACCACTCCCTAATTAACTCCTCCCAGCTTCTGTTACATTATAGAAAACCACTCCGCATAGGCTGAAACACAATGTCATAACATTTCTGGACCTGTAGATGGCAGCATAACACAACACATGAAGACAAACATAGTTTTCATAGTAGTGCTCCTGTGGGACACTACACTCATATATATCCAGTCCAGCTCCTCCTCATATATATCCAGTCCAGCTCCTCCTCATATATATCCAGTCCAGCTCCTCCTCATATATATCCAGTCCAGCTCCTCCTCATATATATCCAGTCCAGCTCCTCCTCATATATGTCCAGTCCAGCTCCTCCTCATATATATCCAGTCCAGCTCCTCCTCATATATATCCAGTCCAGCTCCTCATATATATCCAGTCCAGCTCCTCCTCATATATATCCAGTCCAGCTCCTCCTCATATATATCCAGTCCAGCTCCTCATATATGTCCAGTCCAGCTCCTCCTCATATATATCCAGTCCAGCTCCTCATATATATCCAGTCCAGCTCCTCCTCATATATATCCAGTCCAGCTCCTCCTCATATTTATCCAGTCCAGCTCCTCCTCATATATATCCAGTCCAGCTCCTCCTCATATATATCCAGTCCAGCTCCTCCTCATATATATCCAGTCCAGCTCCTCCTCATATATATCCAGTCCAGCTGCTCCTCATATATATCCAGTCCAGCTCCTCCTCATATATATCCAGTCCAGCTCCTCCTCATATATATCCAGTCCAGCTCCTCCTCATATATATCCAGTCCAGCTCCTCCTCATATATATCCAGTCCAGCTCCTCCTCATATATATCCAGTCCAGCTCCTCCTCATATATATCCAGTCCAGCTCCTCCTCATATATATCCAGTCCAGCTCCTCCTCATATATGTCCAGTCCAGCTCCTCCTCATATATATCCAGTCCAGCTCCTCCTCATATATATCCAGTCCAGCTCCTCCTCATATATATCCAGTCCAGCTCCTCCTCATATATATCCAGTCCAGCTCCTCCTCATATATATCCAGTCCAGCTCCTCCTCATATATATGCAGTCCAGCTCCTCCTCATATATATCCAGTCCAGCTCCTCCTCATATATGTCCAGTCCAGCTCCTCCTCATATATGTCCAGTCCAGCTCCTCCTCATATATATCCACTCCAGCTCCTCCTCATATATATCCAGTCCAGCTCCTCCTCATATATATCCAGTCCAGCTCCTCCTCATATATATCCAGTCCAGCTCCTCCTCATATATGTCCAGTCCAGCTCCTCCTCATATATATCCAGTCCAGCTCCTCCTCATATATCTCCAGTCCAGCTCCTCCTCATATATATCCAGTCCAGCTCCTCCTCATATATGTCCAGTCCAGCTCCTCATCATATATATCCAGTCCAGCTCCTCCTCATATATGTCCAGTCCAGCTCCTCCTCATATTTATCCAGTCCAGCTCCTCCTCATATATATCTAGTCCAGCTCCTCCTCATATATGTCCAGTCCAGCTCCTCCTCATATATATCCAGTCCAGCTCCTCCTCATATATGTCCAGTCCAGCTTCTCCTCATATATATCCAGCCCAGCTCCTCCTCATATATATCCAGTCCAGCTCCTCCTCATATATATCTAGTCCAGCTCCTCCTCATATATGTCCAGTCCAGCTCCTCCTCATATATATCCAGTCCAGCTCCTCCTCATATATGTCCAGTCCAGCTTCTCCTCATATATATCCAGTCCAGCTCCTCCTCATATATGTCCAGTCCAGCTCCTCCTCATATTTATCCAGTCCAGCTCCTCCTCATATATATCTAGTCCAGCTCCTCCTCATATATGTCCAGTCCAGCTCCTCCTCATATATATCCAGTCCAGCTCCTCGTCATATATATCCAGCCCAGCTCCTCCTCATATATATCCAGTCCAGCTCCTCCTCATATATATCCAGTCCAGCTCCTACTCATATATGTCCAGTCCAGCTCCTCCTCATATATATCTAGTCCAGCTCCTCCTCATATATGTCCAGTCCAGCTCCTCCTCATATATATCCAGTCCAGCTCCTCCTCATATATATCCAGTCCAGCTCCTCCTCATATATGTCCAGTCCAGCTCCTCCTCATATATGTCCAGTCCAGCTCCTCCTCATATATGTCCAGTCCAGCTCCTCCTCATATATATCCAGTCCAGCTCCTCCTCATATATATCTAGTCCAGCTCCTCCTCATATATATCCAGTCCAGCTCCTCCTCATATATATCCAGTCCAGCTCCTCCTCATATATATCCAGTCCAGCTCCTCCTCATATATATCCAGTCCAGCTCCTCCTCATATATATCCAGTCCAGCTCCTCCTCATATATATCCAGTCCAGCTCCTCCTCATATATATCCAGTCCAGCTCCTCCTCATATATATCCAGTCCAGCTCCTCCTCATATATGTCCAGTCCAGCTCCTCCTCATATATGTCCAGTCCAGCTCCTCCTCATATATGTCCAGTCCAGCTCCTCCTCATATATGTCCAGTCCAGCTCCTCCTCATATATGTCCAGTCCAGCTCCTCCTCATATATATCCAGTCCAGCTCCTCCTCATATATGTCCAGTCCAGCTCCTCCTCATATTTATCCAGTCCAGCTCCTCCTCATATATATCCAGTCCAGCTCCTCCTCATATATATCTAGTCCAGCTCCTCCTCATATATATCCAGTCCAGCTCCTCCTCATATATATCTAGTCCAGCTCCTCCTCATATTTATCCAGTCCAGCTCCTCCTCATATATATCTAGTCCAGCTCCTCCTCATATATATCCAGTCCAGCTCCTCCTCATATATATCCAGTCCAGCTCCTCCTCATATATGTCCAGTCCAGCTCCTCCTCATATATATCCAGTCCAGCTCCTCCTCATATATATCCAGTCCAGCTCCTCCTCATATATATCCAGTCCAGCTCCTCCTCATATATGTCCAGTCCAGCTCCTCCTCATATATGTCCAGTCCAGCTCCTCATATATATCCAGTCCAGCTCCTCCTCATATATATCCAGTCCAGCTCCTCCTCATATATATCCAGTCCAGCTCCTCCTCATATATATCCAGTCCGGCTCCTCCTCATATATGTCCAGTCCGGCTCCTCCTCATATATATCCAGTCCAGCTCCTCCTCATATATATCCAGTCCAGCTCCTCCTCATATATGTCCAGTCCAGCTCCTCCTCATATATATCCAGTCCAGCTCCTCCTCATATATCTCCAGTCCAGCTCCTCCTCATATATGTCCAGTCCAGCTCCTCATATATGTCCAGTCCAGCTCCTCCTCATATATGTCCAGTCCAGCTCCTCCTCATATATATCCAGTCCAGCTCCTCCTCATATATATCCAGTCCAGCTCCTCCTCATATATATCCAGTCCAGCTCCTCCTCATATATATCCAGTCCAGCTCCTCCTCATATATCTCCAGTCCAGCTCCTCCTCATATATATCCAGTCCAGCTCCTCCTCATATATATCCAGTCCAGCTCCTCCTCATATATATCCAGTCCAGCTCCTCCTCATATATATCCAGTCCAGCTCCTCCTCATATATGTCCAGTCCAGCTCCTCCTCATATATATAATGGGTGCGCGATTCAGGCAAAACGCCCAAAGAACGGACATGTCGTGAGTTTTTTTCAGTGGACTCACGCTGAGTAAAAATCACGGACATGTCTGCACGGCCCCATAGACTAATATAGGTCCGTGCAACGCGCGTGCAAATCACGCGCGTTGCACGGACGTTTTTCCCGTTCATCTGAATAAAGCCTTAGGCTGGGTTCACACGACCTCTTTTCAGACGTAATGGAGGAGTTTTACGCCTCGAATTACGCCTGAAAAGACGGCTCCAATACGTTGGCAAACATCTGCCCATTACTTGCAATGGGTCTTACGATGTTCTGTGCAGACGAGCTGTCATTTTACGCGTCGCTGTTAAAATACGGCGCGTAAAATGACGGCTCGTCAAAAGAAGTGCAGGACATTTCTTGGGACGTTTTTGAAGCCGTTTTCTCATAGACTGTATTGAAAACAGCTCTAAAAACGGCCGTAAAAAACGCAGTGAAATATGCGAGTTGCTCAAAAAGCGTCTGAAAATCAGGGGCTGTTTTCCCTTGAAAACAGCTCCGTATTTTGAGAAGTTTTTGACTCTGTGTGTGAACATACCCATAGGTAGAGAGCAGCAGCGGGCCCTGGCATCTGCCCAATCTTCCTGGGTGCTGGCACCGACCCTGGCCCCGTTTCATATTTGTGGCGTAAAGGGTGAAAATATTGGGGCTCATTTATTTAATGTGAATTCAAAAACGGAGTGTGCGCGTGCGCCATTATTATTTTTATAGCGCATGGCAGCCATGTTTTGCCCAGGGCCGCTGGTTCTCAGTTTGGAGTGTGGTTTAATTTGTTGTCATTATATGTACATCATAGAAGGGGCCGTCGCGGGTGTAACATTTATTTTGCCGCATTCCTGATTTTATACAGTGGATACAACACAAGCACCAAACTAAAATGTAGGCGCAGATTTGGTAGATTTGGCGGCATTTCTGATCCTGACGCTCACCTGAAATCCTGTCGCTCTAGGCTGGTGGTGACGTCACCGCCCCTGCATGTGAATTGTGAGTCAGTGACTCAGAGCCGGCGTCTCGGCACGACCTCGCTGCTGCGGAGCGACGTCAGAGGGACATGCGCCTCTCCTTCTTCAAATGTCAGCTGTCAACAGTGCGCCGGAGAGATCTGGTGACGTATAGAGGCAACAGTTATGTCAGGTATGAGCCAGCTCAGTTATACATGTGACCAGCGCTGGATTCTTCTGTTTTTCCATCAACAAGCCGTCCGATTAGAAAATTCCCGCTGCATAATCCACGCAAATCTTCAAAGGGGCGGTTCACATGCCATGTTTTGGCGCTGTTTCCGACGCAGAAACTCCATCAGAATTAGCGCCAAAAAGCGCATCAAAATGCCCCCCATTGATTTCAAAGTGAGGTAGGGGCTTGTTATTCCCGAGCTCCTTCGCAGAGAAAAAAAAGCGGCATGTTCTTTCTTCCAGCGGTTTCCGCCTCTGACCTCCTGTTCAAATCAATGGGAGGCAGAAAAACCTGTGGTTCCCCCTTTTGAGCATTTTTGCAGCAGTTTTTTTCCGCCGTTTTTCCGATTATTTAACAGCTAAAACAAAACGTGGCCAAAAAGCATTGAAAAAAAAACGCTAAAAAAATTGTAAAAAAACGCTGTCAATTCAAAGTCTGCCTAAGGCTACATTGACACGAGCGTGACAGATTTACACGAGTAAAAAACGCACGGAAATCTGTTTCAACGCACAGCACGCGGACGAGGAACACGCTCGTCTGAATGAGTCCTAAGGGTATGTTCACACTGAGTTTCTCCTTCAGGAATTTTTTGGCAGATTTTGACCTGCCTCCACTATATTTGCCGTATTCTTTGCTTCGTTTTTCGGCCGCGGGCAAAAACGCTGCGAAAACCGCTTTCTCTGCCTCCCATTGATGTCAATGGGAGGTCAAGACGGAAACGCCTGAAGAAAGAGCATGTTAGTTTTTTTTCTGCTCGTGGGAAAAAACGCCTCCGCCTCCCATTGAAATCAGCGGGAGGCTATTTTGGACCTTTTTGGCGCAGTTTCTGACGCGATTTCCACATCAAAAACAGCGCCTAAAAACTCTGTGTGAACTAGGCCTAACAATTCCTGAAGGAATTTTGGGGCAAATTTTTTTCTGCCTGACAAAAAAATGTTGTGTGAACGCCCCCTAAGTGCGCGGGACCGGGGGGCATTAAAGCATGGATTTCTCTGTCATGCAGCCACCATGATCATCAGCCCAGGTTACGTTGCTCTCCCCGTCCCCTATATAGTGCTGTCAGATTCCCTTCCCTTCTAAGTTTTATGTACATAAAGCTTAATCATTATATACTGAAAAATTCTGCAATTTTCTAATATGCTTTGTGTTTTACCATATTCACAACCTCTGCTTGCTGTTGGTGAATGGGAACATTCTTGTTTACATTTGGATGCTGAAAAACATCCTGACATGATACTTACTGCTTTGCTAGAAGACAATCCTCTATGAACTAAACATCCTGGACTCCAGACTGATACATGTCATCTGCGCTGTCAGGACAGGCGAGAGATTCGTGCTGCAGATGTGTTCAGCTCACAGGGGATTGACTAGACTGGATACAGATACATACCTTCCAACCGTCCCAGATTCAGCGGGACAGTCCCGGATTCGAGGCGGTGTCCCGCTGTCCCGGGTGGCTGCGGGTATGTCCCCCTGTCAACTGTATCTGCGTCCTCAGGATGCAAATACATCAGCTCCCTGCTTCAGAATTAGTTCAGAGCGGAGCAGAGGGAGCTCCTCCACTCACAGAGGACTCCCCGGGCACAGCGCTACTTTAAGTGCTGTGCTCGGGAAAGCCCTTGAAGTCACTGTCCATATATGGACATTGATGTCAGGGTCTCCTCCTGGAGCGGAATCCCTGGCCAGAGTCGGCAACTGCGATTCCGCTCAAGGAGTAGCCACTGACATCACTGTCCATTTATGGACAGTGACACCAGGGCTTCCCTCTAGGAGCGGAATCAACCGGCCTATGCTCTGGCTGGGGAGTCTGGTCCTAGAAGGAGTCCCAATGGCGCTATCTACAGGAGGGATCACAGCAGATCATGACTGTTATCTCCTTGACACCAGGGTGGGACTAGCCCCCCAGTGTACCAGAGGATCCTTCGGTGAGCTCCAATTCTGACCCAATAATAAGCCCATTATATAACAGGAACCTAAAGATCCATTTGAAACTAAATTGGAGCCTTTTTCTAACAGGATTTTTTTTTTGTGGGTTGTTTTATAAATAATGACATCAGTGATATGTCCGCATATTGAGGACATCCACTACTCTGTACAGAAGGAGCGTGGCCCTTAGAATCACTTCCTCTGGTGGGCCCAAGATTTCCTAGTCTGACACCTATTTTCCCACGCTAGGAAATAGTTGTCAGAGCTCACCCCTTATGATGGGAAGTATTTTAAAAATGGTAGTTAGTAACGATGCATCATGGGAAATCATGGAAATTTCCATGCTACATTTTTCAAGCTCCATCATCATAGATCTGTTAAGATGATGTGACGGCCGGAGGTTTTCTTCCAATCTCTTCTGGGAATAGGAAGATAATGTATAAACAAGGACGTTGGCGTGATGATGACATCAGAGCTCTGTGTGTTATTAGCGCAACGTGCTGCATGATGTGAGGCTTCAGGGCAGTGACTTGAGTCATTGTGAACCAGGTGAAGACACGGGCGTTCTCCTGAACACGACCCAGCAGCTCCTGTCACATCGCCGGAGCCGCGGTGCATCTGTCAGCCCCTGGGGCTTCATTTTCAGCGGGTTATTTTTGGAAAGGTCGTGGTTGACGCCCATGATCCAGACTGAGCGCAGCGAGGTAAAGTCACTCTGCGCTGGTCCACGTTGAGGCGTCTGCATTTTCATTTCTGGTATTGATTGAGCTCTTCCTCCGCCGCCTCGTATAATCCTTTAATAAGGCGCCTCGGACGCCACAGTAAATCGAGTGTTTGCAGGTTACGGCTCCGGCTTCTTCCCTCTCGTTTACAGCACATTCCTGAAGCTGACAAATAAACTGTAAATATGACAAACGGGTTAAAACACGACCTGACCGCTGAACTGAGGCTAAACTCGAAAATGCCGCCTTCCGGCAGTGTTACAGGCAACGCGAAGAATGAGAAACTCCCGCTGATATAATACACCGCAAGCAAAATCCAACGTCAAGTCCTATTAAAGGGCCGGTCCAGTCTTCTGGAATATCTCATCAGTCATCATATAATAAAAAGTTCTGTCACTTACTAACTTTGTGCTCCAATTCCTCACCAGTTCAAAGCCTCTGCTTGCTGTTAGTGAATAGGAACAGTCTAGTTTACACGCATCCTGTCCTAATACTTCTCACAGCTGAGAGTTTGTTACAATGTATCCAGTCCAGATAAACCTCTGTGAGTCAAACACATCAGCAGCACAAATCTCTCTCCTGTCCTGATAGTTTGCTTCAATGTATCAGGGCAGATAAAATGTATGTCTAGATTCCAGGTTGTTTAGCTTTTGGAGGACGTTTTGGACTGGATACAAGTGGGTTATCGGCCTCTGGATAGCTTTATGCACTTCTAGGCGGCCGCTACCAGCGATGTGGATCTGGCACTGTTATGGGGGACACTGTGATGCTCGCACTACTAAAGTCACTTTGTGGTTAACACTACTGGGGGGCACTGTGTGGTTAACACTACTGGGGGGCACTGCGTGGTTACATAGTTACATAGTTAGTACAATTGAAAAAAGACACATGTCCATCAAGTTCAACCAAGGGATGGGAAACACTAGTGGTTAACACTATAGGGGGCCACTGTGTGGTTAACACTACTGGGGGGGCACTGTGTGGTTAACACTACTGGGGGGGCACTGTGTGGTTACATAGTTACATAGTTAGTACAATTGAAAAAAGACACATGTCCGTCAAGTTCAACCAAGGGATGGGAAACACTAGTGGTTAACACTATAGGGGGCCACTGTGTGGTTAACACTACTGGGGGGGCACTGTGTGGTTAACACTACTGGGGGGGCACTGTGTGGTTAACACTACTGGGGGCCACTGTGTGGTTAACACTACTGGGGGGGCACTGTGTGGTTAACACTACCGGGGGCCACTGTGTGGTTAACACTACTGGGGGGGCACTGTGTGGTTAACACTACTGGGGGGCACTGTGTGGTTAACACTACTGGGGGGGGCACTGTGTGAATGTTACAGTTATGTGGGGCATAAACTGTAAAAAATTGTGGACCCTCAAATAAAGTCTCATCACCCATCACATTAGCAGACTACAGACGGCCATAAACAGCAGCGGGCAGCCTGTGTCATTATCCCGATTCAGGACCACAATGCAATTCAGCAAATCATGAAACTGAAAATCTTCCAGCCGTGTCTTCTTCTCAGTGTTCTGTATGTCAGGAAACTGCTGTGTCATGTAAAGGACTCAACCGTTATTACCCCCCATGTGCCCCAATTCTCGCCCCGTCCCAGGATGAGCCCCAAAAACACAGATCACAACATTTGTCGACTTTTTTTCCAGCCACATCACCAACCTCCCGTCCTCTGTTGTGACCATGGAGAAAAAGTCACATCAGGGGTATGAATATTTTTATATAGCTATTATACCCCCCCCCCCCCCCCTCCCCCCGTCCTCTTCTATGGTGCAAATACAGCAGTGACCCCCTAATTCCGAGAGATCCCTCATAAAACCTTGTAGGATTCTGCCCAGATTTGTGGTCCTCACATTCCTTCTTGCCTTCCAACCAGGAATGTAATTGAATCTGTGCCTCTTAGAGGTGTTTTCAATCCCATCATTGAAAGAGACCCTGCGGGGGCAGCCGCCGGGGTGAGCCGGGAAAAATAAAAAACTGCCATTAGACCTCTAATCCTCCTGACAGAGCGCGGCCTATTGATGGGCACACAAGGCCCCAATCGCTCTTAGGGATTGGTCGGCGGTTTGTCGGCATGAAGCCTGCGCTCCGTGCTCCGCTGCGCTCTCCTGTTGTTGTTTGTTAGGTGAGAACCGGTTCACATACCTCATAGGAGGCTGGCACCGTTCCTGCCTATTGAGCGAGCGGAGACCCGCTCTCCCATACATGAATAAGAGTGGGGACACTTCTCTACTTGATGGGTTAAATGTATTTATATCTAATTAGGGGCGCCCACTGTGACACAGCCGAGTGTTTTATTCCGAGCCCATTCAGGGACGAGCCCGGCCGGCTTTATGTGCGGTTGGGAAGGGATTGAAAAGCTCCTATGAAGTGGAACTTATGTTAGTGCAGCGCAGGCCGGGAGATAATAGGCATCTTGTTCGCTCGCTGTATTGCCGGCTCTCTCTTGTTTCGCTCACAGAGGCCGCGAATACCGGTATTGTGATTAAAATAAACGCAGGAGTCGGACAATGACATAAAAAGCAGGACTGGAGAAGGATTTGGCCGCAATTATTTCTGTAAGATTACGATAAATTTGTTACATAAAGTCTCTGCTCCTCGTTTCTAGGGGTTTGATTCTCCTTATAGAATTCACGCTCCAATAAAGCCGCCGCCTTATCCCACAATACATCCCGCTGCTATGATTACCATTGATTC
>NC_134692.1:4902753-5034143 GCF_050947455.1 Rhinoderma darwinii
ATCATTCACATCCCGTGTGTGGCGTTAGAAGCTGAACTAGACTGTATACAGGTCAATGAATTAGAAGATCATCAAAAAGTTCATTTATTTCAGTAATTCAATTCAAAAAGTGTCTCTCTCATATTCTATAGATTCATCACACACAGAGGGGTCTATTTCCAGCAGTTTTTCTGTTAATGTTGATGATTATGGGAACAGTTACTGAAAAGCCAAAATTTAGTGTCTCAGAAAATGAGAATATTATATAAGCCCAAGTTCAAAAATTATTTTTAATACCAAAATGTCATCCTACTGAGAAGTCTGTCCAGTATCTGCCCTCAATACTTGGCCGGGGCTCCGACTCTGCATGAATTACTGCATCAATGCGGCGTGGCATGGAGGCGATCAGCCTGTGGCACTGCTGAGGTGTTATCAATGCGGCGTGGCATGGAGGTGATCAGCCTGTGGCACTGCTGAGGTGTTATCAATGCGGCGTGGCATGGAGGCGATCAGCCTGTGGCACTGCTGAGGTGTTATCAATGCGGCGTGGCATGGGGGCGATCAGCCTGTGGCGCTGCTGAGGTGTTATCAATGCGGCATGGCATGGAGGCGATCAGCCTGTGGCACTGCTGAGGTGTTATCAATGCGGCGTGGCATGGAGGCGATCAGCCTGTGGCACTGCTGAGGTGTTATCAATGCGGCGTGGCATGGAGGCGATCAGCCTGTGGCACTGCTGAGGTGTTATCAATGCGGCGTGGCATGGAGGCGATCAGCCTGTGGCACTGCTAATGTGATATCAATGTGGCATGGAGGCGATCAGCCTGTGACACTGCTGAGATGTTATCAATGCGGCGTGGCATGGAGGTGATCAGCCTGTGGCACGGCTGAGGTCTTATCAATGTGGAGTGACATGGAGGCGATCAGCCTGTGGCACTGCTAATGTGATATCAATGTGGCATGGAGGCGATCAGCCTGTGACACTGCTGAGATGTTATCAATGCTGCGTGGCATGGAGGGGATCAGCCTGTGGCACTGCTAATGTGTTATCAATGTGGCGTGGCATGGAGGCGATCAGCCTGTGACACTGCTGAGATGTTATCAATGCGGCGTGGCATGGAGGCGATCAGCTTGTGGCACTGCTGAGGTGTTATCAATGCGGCGTGGCATGGAGGCGATCAGCTTGTGGCACTGCTGAGATGTTTTCAATGCGGCGTGGCATGGAGGCGATCAGCTTGTGGCACTGCTGAGGTGTTATCAATGCGGCGTGGTATGGAGGCGATCAGCTTGTAGCACTGCTGAGATGTTATCAATGTGGCGTGGCATGGAGGCGATCAGCTTGTGGCACTGCTGAGGTGTTATCAATGCGGCTTGGAATGGAGGCGATCAGCCTGTGGCACTGCTGAGGTGTTATCAATGCGGCGTGGCATGGAGGCGATCAGCCTGTGGCACTGCTGAGGGGTTATCAATGCTGCGTGGCATGGAGGCGATCAGCTTGTGGCACTGCTGAGGTGTTATCAATGCGGTGTGGCATGGAGGCGATCAGCCTGTGGCACTGCTAAGGTGGTATCAATGCGGCGTGGTATGGAGGTGATCCGCCTGTGGCACTGCTGAGGTGTTATCAATGCGGCGTGGCATGGAGGCGATCAGCCTGTGGCACTGCTGAGGGGTTATCAATGCGGCGTGGCATGGAGGCGATCAGCCTGTGGCACTGCTGAGGTGTGATCAATGCGGCGTGGCATGGAGGCGATCAGCCTGTGGCACTGCTGAGGTTTTATGGAAGCCCAGGTTGTATGATATCGCCCTTCAGCTCGTCTGCATTGTTGGGTCTGGGGTCCCTCATCTTCCTCTTGACAATACCCTATAGATTCTCTACGGGGTTTAGGTCGGGCGAGTTTGCTGGCCAATCAGGCGCAGTGATCCTGTGGTTATTACACCAGGTATTGGTAGTTTTGGCAGTGTGGGCAGGTGCCAAGTCCTGCTGGAAAATTAAATCCGCGTCTCCATAAAGCGTCAGCAGAGGGAAGCATGAAGTGCTGGGAATGTCCTGCTAGACGCTGCGCTGACCCTGGACCTGATATAACACATTGGACCAACACTGCTGCTCGGTGTCCACGGCCCAGTTTTCAGATGAAAGTAAATTTTGCATTTCATTTGTAAGGTCCCGGAGTCAGCAGAAAAAAGATTATGATAAATGGAAAAAAGAGGGAGGACAAATACAAAAGGGAGACCAACCCCAGCAGATGACACGACCCCCAAACCATCCCTGACTGGAGACGTCACTCTGGACCATTCATCATTCTCTTTTTCTCACTTTAGTACTATTCCTTTTTTTCTTCTGTTTTGTTTTTCACACCAGTCTTGCTTTTGAGTGATGTGGGATGGAGTTCCTCTTTATATCGGTCACTTAGATGCACGTCGGACGTTTTTTGCGTTTTTGGTCGGTCGCTATTCACACACATTCTTGACATAAGTATCCCTTGTCCATTACACGTACATCGCTGTGTTTATTATACTGCCACTTATTATGAATCTGAGTTTTTTATTTTTCATCAGCCTCTATTTATATCGATGTCTTCACTATCACATTATTATGGTGTCATTATATGGGGGGCAGCGCTCCGGTATTATGTCCATTTCTTTCTTTTTTGAAGGATCGCAAAAACACATTTAACCCCCCCTTCTTGTTGCGAGATACTTTCTGCTGAGCCGTTGTATCTAATCCTATCATGTGTGATACTGTCTGCTGAGCCGTTGTATCTAATCCTATCATGTGTGATACTGTCTGCTGAGCCGTTGTATCTAATCCTATCATGTGTGATACTGTCTGCTGAGCTGCTGTATCTAATCCTATCATGTGTCATACGCTCTGCTGAGCTGCTGTATCTAATCCAATCATGTGTGATACTGTCTGCTGAGCCGCTGTATCTAATCCTACCGTGTGTGATACTGTCTGCTGAGTTGTGTATCTAATCCTATCATGTGTGATACTGGCTGCTGAGCTGCTGTATCTAATCCAATCATGTGTGATACTGTCTGCTGAGCCGCTGTATCTAATCCTATCATGTGTGATACTGTCTGCTGAGCTGTGTATCTAATCCTATCATGTGTGATACTGTCTGCTGAGCTGTATATAATCCTATCATGTGTGATACTGGCTGCTGAGCTGCTGTATCTAATCCTACCATGTGTGATACTGTCTGCTGAGTTGTGTATCTAATCCTATCATGTGTGATACTGTCTGCTGAGCCGCTGTATCTAATCCTATCATGTGTGATACTGTCTGCTGAGCTGCTGTATCTAATCCTATCATGTGTGATACTGTCTGCTGAGCTGTGTATCTAATCCGATCATGTGTGATACTGTCTGCTGAGCTGTGTATCTAATCCTATCATGTGTGATACTGTCTGCTGAGCTGCTGTATCTAATCCTATCATGTGTGATACTGTCTGCTGAGCTGTGTATCTAATCCTATGAAGTGGGAAGTCACAGACTGGGAGCTGCATCATAAAAAGAGCGGGGGGCTCAGGAGAACGAAGTATTTTAGGACGTTATTCAATCATGGCGGGTTCTTTTTCGGGGGGGGGGGCAACTTCTCTTTAGCGAGAATCTTTTGTTTTGCAAAACCAGAAAATGATGCAATAAAACCAAAAAGACACAAACAAGAAACTTTACATAGAACAGAATAGAACACGGAGCCGTGGCAATAAGAACCATGTGCCCCTCGTCCTGATACATTGTAACGTGTGTCACATTCCTCCGCTGTAAATGGAACTGGCGACGACCTGGAAGACAGGTTTTTACCTAATAATATACACAAAGTATCGCATCAAGAACACTGCACGTCGCAAACAGATGTGAAAGCAAAAAGACCACAAATGATGGACCGGCTGCAAACGTGGCGATTATCTGCAACACGTGTACGTCATGCAGCGTTTATAGGTCCGGGGGGGGGGGTGGAGCTCAGGACAAGCCTGTCATATGTCTACGTCGTTTACTATGAAAGGCCAAGAGACGTGTTAAGCAGTTGGCGTTAGACCACATTTTCAAAATGGCTGCTTGCTGTCAGTGAATGGGAACATGTTTACAGGGAATCTAGTCTAGACAAACAGTAAATACATCAGCAGCACAAATCTCTCTTTGGTGCTGCTGATGTATTTATGATAGTTTGTTACAATGTATCAGTGCAGATAAAATGTATCCGTTTGGCTTCCAGACTAAGAAGATTGTCTAGACCGGATACAATTGTAACAAACCCAAAGCTGTGAAAAGTATTAGGGTATGTTCACACGGCGGGGGTCCGTAACGGCTGAAATTACGGGGATGTTTCAGCCTGAAAACATCCCCGTAATTTCAGCCGTACCGGCATGTGCAGGCGCTTGAACGCCGCGTCAATTACGGCCGTAATTAGCGCTGCTATTCATTGGAGTCAATGAATAGCGGCTCCAATTACGGCCAAAGAAGTGACAGGTCACTTCTTTGACGCGGGCGTCTATTTACGCACCGTCATTTGACAGCGGCGCGTAAATATACGCCTCGTGTGAACAGACAAACGTCTGCCCATTGCTTTCAATGGGCAGATGTTTGTCAGCGCTATTGAGGCGCTATTTCAGACGTAATTCGGGGCAAAAACGCCCGAATTACGTCCGTAAATAGTGCGTGTGAACATACCCTTAGGGTAATGCTCAAGGGAGCTGCATTGATGCAGTCATAATGTTTGTTGCGTCTGTCAAATTGCTTGTTTCTGGCCTCGCGTTATCGAGGATAAAACGGCTGTTTTACCTCCGCCATTAATGAATACATCCTTTATGGACGCACGATTTTGCAGGTAAACAGCCCATGCCGCTTCATGGGTGTCTTAGCCTTATCTCTGTACAGGTTGCAGCTTCTAGGTGTAGAGAAGAATGTTCCCATTCACCGACAGCAAGCAAAGATTTTGAAAACAATGAATTAAAATACATATTAAGAGTTGTTTTTTTATTGTCTGGTGTAGACAGATGATATGGAGGAAAATAGTTGTTGCTGGAGACCCTCTAATTCTGGGGACGACCATTCTTTCTGCCAGAGATGAAGCTCCTGGATCCTGGCGAGGCCGAGACTGAGCGTCACCCACTTCTTCAAGAGGGAACCGGAGTGCAAGAGGTTAAACCAATTAAAGAATCTGCTGTGTAGGAAATGATAATTAGTATTAATATTGTAACGACATGCGGGAGAAATCTACAAGAGAGCGAGAGATTCCCGGAGGCTTCAGGAGACGTGTGGAGTCCTGCGCTTCTTCCCGCTCATCATCCTTTATGGTCGGCTCCTACAGATCTCAACGTCCCGCGGACTCAATGGAGAAGACGTTCACCCTCAAAAGGAATGTTAGATGATTGGCGCAGACGTGGGCGCCGTTTATTATTAATGATGGGCACCTACTGATTAGAGGATCGGGGGCTGCATTATTCAGTACAGGATGAAGGGGGAGAACATTGCCCTAGAGGAGGACGTGCGATATACAGATTATATAATGGTCCGCGGTACAAGAAGCTAAAACACAAACACTACGAACAAATCCGTGTATGAAACTGGCGCCGACCTCCCAGCATGCCTCAGGAGAAAAGACAGGCCCCGTATTCTTGGAGGAGCTTTCTAATGTCCACGCCTGCTGAGTGACGTCACGTATATGAGCTGCCAAGTGGAGCGGGGGGGGGGGGGGGAGGGGCGACTTCTCGGCACACATTTCACGGAAAAACGGTGTGGTTTGTGCTGCTCGAGGGCTCAGCTCAGACCCCTCTCTCAGCCGGCGTTATTATTCAGAACCTCTTTACGTTGGATTCACACACGGGCGACTTTTTTTGCAGAAATTTCTGCGACAGAAATCCGTTCCATACACGTGAATGATGTTTTTTCTGCAGCAGGCGATTTGCGCTGTGTGAATATACGCATTTTAGTTTTAAGTACAAAAACATTCTGAAACTTTCTGAGGTCGGGTTCACACGCTGCAGTTTTTGCCACGATTTTGCAAAGTTTTGCTGCAACTTCATAGTAATTGCTGCAAAGAAAAGCTCCACCACCTGAGCGTGAGAACGCGGGCGAATAGACTGAGAAATATAAAGTGAGATTTTCTACTTCTCCTGGATCCACTGTTGACTGTTAAAAAAAAAAAAAAAAAAAAAAAAACTGCATCGAACATGCGAAGTGTGAATCCAGCCTTAGGCCCCTGCACACGCTGCAGATTTTGGTGCCAGAATTTTATCGACTGGAAATCAGTTTCATTCCTCGGATTGTTCGTGTCAGAAATGTTTGCAACAAAATCTGCAGCGCGTGCAGTTCAACGGGATGGAAATAGGACCGGCAGTAACTGCGCCAAATCCATCACAGCGGTGCACATTGTATGAGGAATTTGGCGTAACTTGCTGGGCACTTTCCTTCCTCACACTAACTCATGGCTGCCGTATTTTACATTAAGATTTTGCACCAAAAAAATGGCGCACGCCGTTAAATCTGGCGTATTCAACAATTCCTTAGCCACTCCCCTTTTTCTAGATACTTTTCAAAACGGTTTAGAAAGGTGCCGAAAACACAATGAATTTGGCGCACGGCCGGTACTCGTCCCTGGTCGTCATTTGTGCCAGAATTCTGGACCATTTTTCACAGTAAATCTCGTTTTGTGTTTTAATACTTCTCCAGTTTCAACCTCTGCTTGCTGTCAGTCAAAGGGAACATTCTCATTTACACTGAAAACCTGTCCTGTCCTAACAATTCTCACAGCTGAGTGTTTGTTTCAATGTTTCCAGTTCAGACAATCCACCCTGATCTGAACAGTCAGGACTCCAGATTGAGATTGCAGAAAACTATCAGGACAGGGGGAGGGAGATGTGCGCTGATGAGTTTAGGCTGGATACAGTGACAAACCCGCAGCTGTGAGAAGTATTAGGTCTGTACAGGTTGTTCCCCCTTTTCTGGATGTAAACAAGAACGTCCTCATTTACTGACAGCAAGCACAGATGTAGAAAATGGTGAAGAATTGACACACAAACGTGTCTTCGCGTCCACGTCGCACATCATCCTCTCAGAGCGTTATACGAAAAAGGGACACGGGACGTAAAATGTACCAATTTATTATTATACAGTAGAAATACAAATCAGTGCGATTAGCAGGAAAGAGAAAAAAAAAAAAAAAGTGGCATATCCCCTCCCCCACACATAGAAAACCCCAGGCCGCCATGTTATAGGATGAAAACAGAAAAACATTCTCGTTGAGGAGGGGTCGGCACAGTCACGGCGGCGGCCGCCATTCTCAAGGCTGACATGAGTCCCTTATCGACTCACAACCGCCGTCTCCGACACGAGCCGGGCCCAGCGCTGCTTTATTATAATTCTTTCCTATCAAAAATACCCTCAGGATCAAACTCTGCTACATCGTATCATAATAGTCTCTAGTGATTGGCACAATGCTGAGGAATTCTCAATGCCCACGGGCACAGCCGGACCTAAAACTGCTCATAATACTCGTATAATGGTACGTGTCGCCCCTCCCCCATTACAGGGACCCCGTCATTAGGTTACATACATTTAGTGTTCTGTTAAGTTCTCGTGGGGGGGGGGGGGCAGCGTTCTGGCAAAAATATCCAATCCACTTATCCCTATGTGAAGCATCAACAGCATTAAACGCCGGGGACCGCCTTAAAGGGGAACTCCACCTCTTACAAGCCTCTCACACTGCAGGACTCGATCACAGGGTCTTGTGGGAGCCGCAGAGTTAATACTCATCTTCCACGCAGAACAAGGCCTCCCAAAGTCCGATAACCCTCATATTATAGGGGAAAAAGCTGAAGGATTTGTTTTTTTTAAGATCTCTTCTTACCGTCAGTGAATGGGCACATCAATATTTACTTCCAGAGGCTAACATTCCAACTTAATACTTCCCACAGCTGAGGGTTTGTTACAATTGTATTCAGTCTAGCCAACCCTCTGAGAGCTAAACAGCCTGCACTTCAGAATGATATATTTTACCTGCACTGATACATTGTAACAAACGATCAGGACAGGATAGAGGTTTGCGCCATTGTTAGATCAGAGTTTTTGTTATTTAGACAGGATACAAATTTAACTCTCCACTGCAGGATGTAAACAAGACGTTTTCTATTCACTGACAGCAAGCAGACCCAGGGAGTTTAACATTTTCTTTAAGAATAAATACTGCATGTACCGCTAACCGAAAACAAGGGATTTTACGTGTTTGTTGCGTTTCCCCGATCACCTCATTCTCGTGGGAATCCGGAATTTTCGATAACTCTGCACCGAAGTATAATAAAGCAAACATCTTCACTGCGATGTAATTCTCGCTCACGACGGTCGCGTTTAACGCTTATGTTTCTTCAGTAAAATGGAGGACTGAGTAGCTGGAGCAGGTTGATTTATAACATTGTGTACAGAAACTGCTCGTTCTTAATACAAATGACTCCAGTAGAAATATCCGACAGGAATGTGTCCGAAATACGCGGAAGCGCTTAAAGGGGGTGTACAGTGTTAGAAAAACATGGCAGCCTTCTTCTAGAAACAGCGCCACACCTGCCTATAGGTTGTGTCTGGCATTGCAGCTGCTCTCTATTGAATTGAATGGGGCTGAGCTGCAATACCATACACAACCTATAGGCAGGTGTGTCGCGGTTTCTGGAGGAAAGCCGCCATGTCCCCCCCCCCCCCCCCCTCTCTTTAGGGTGTATTTACAGGACTCGTTTTTTGTTGCGGATTTACAAATGGCGGCGATTACTAAATCCTCGGCAAAAAAAAAAAAAAGACTCCTATAAATACAACCTTAAAGTCCCAGCGCAGGGCTGACCGCAGATACAAGGACGGATATCAGATACAGAGGGGGAGGGGGGGGCCGCTGCACCAGGGAGGATGAATCTTTATATAATGAAAAGTTCTTCACCTTTCTAATAGACTTTGTGTTTCAACTCCTCACCATTTTTTAAGATCTCTGCTTGCTGTTGGGGGGAAGAGAAATATGCCCAACACTTCTTACTGCTGAGGGTTTGCTACAATTCTATCCAGTCTAGACAATCCTTTGAGGTAAAAGGCCTGGACTCCAGACTGATACATTGTAGCAAATTATCAGGACAGGAGTGAGATTTGTTCTGTAGGGATTGTCTGGCCTGGATACAATTGTAACAACCCTTCAGCTGTGAGCAGTATTAGTTCAGGACAATTTCTACCTCTGAAGTTTACCATTCACTGACAGCAAGCAGTGATCTTGAAAAGTATGCGTAATTGCAACACTAAGTATATTTGAAACAACTAGGCTTTATTTGGATGAGATTTGTCGCCCTCCCTCCCACTTTATCTTCTGCTGTGTCAATGATAACTAGAGTTGGAGTGCCCCTTTAAACGGAGGACTGTCCTGCACCCAAATGACTGTCCACGGATCCGCGCGGCCGGATCGCCCACAGTGAGAGGCCTGAAGTCGCAGCATCTCCTCCATCTATCTGACCATGTACAGCGATTTCTTATTCTGATGGTAACGACTGACACTCCAGCAGGGGGGTCTTGGCCCTTTACTTGAGATCCCCTCAGCCGGAAACAACCCCCCACCATGATCCTCTTGGCGTCTATGGCGGCCGCTCATTAATGACCTTGGAAATAGAGCAGTTTATATATAACAAGATACAGGGAGCGGCCAAAAGAAACCTCCGTATAATACCCGTGACCCGACCAGTTCTAGTGAATACACTCTGCATTATCCACTGAAGGGGCAACGGTCACTAAAAACAACCCATGCCGGCCCACAGCCACACACAGCCCAGCAGAACTTAACTTTACAAAATGTTTTCTACTCCAGTCACATCCAAAGCTGCATTCAGAAATCTGTTGATTTCTTACTACCACTGTGTGTACATAACACACCCATAGGGGAGATAAAAAGTTTTACAGCAGACACTGCACAAGTGTGTGACGCAAAGGGAAAACATCTCCCACAATGCATTGCAGCCGCAATCAGAACAACAATGTTGCAGCAGCAGATCTGCCATTGAAGACACGGACGCTGCATTAATATCACCTATATAACGTCTGCACATGCGATGGAGACGACGAGCACATTTGGCAGCATCTTCTGGCAAGCAACAAACAGCGGAAATGTAACTACAGCTCTTGATGTGACTGGAGTAGATGACACAATGTAGTCAGGATAATTACAAGCGTTAACATTAATCAACATTAGTTCTAACTTGTGAAATGACGTCCAGGACGCGGCTCCCGGGGCCGACATCTTCCCACACGTCCAAGTTTGAAAAACACTTTATTCATTGCAAAACTTTTAGTGGTTTTTGAAAAGTGCAGAGAAAATTGCATCAAGAGGAAATTTGGCAACGGAAACAAGGAAAAAACAAATTAAGAGAGGCGCGTTACCGGGGGGGCAGAGGAAGCGTCCAACGCATATATCGGAGGGTGGTAGTTAACAGCCTGTGGATGAGAGGAGTTGTAGTCCACACCCGGCAGTCTCATGGGAGTAAATATCGTCCTCATTAGACCCCGTCGTCTCCTCGCTGGTAACTGCTTCCGACCCGATCACACACGTCAGGGCACAAGGTGCTCGGCAGCGCCGCCTCTGGACGCACCGCAGGTTTTCTGGACGCACCGCCGTCGTTTATTTTTTGCGTGTGATTTTTTTTTTTTAATTTACTTTCTTATGTAACAATTTGTTCTCTTTCGGCAAAAAGAAAATAGGAAGAGAGAGAGTTATACCCCGGAGTTATACATGGCGGAGTTATACCCCGGAGTTATACATGGCGGCGATGACACAAGGCCCCCCCCCCTGTCCCGTGGACGGGTCCGGCGCCGGTCTCACCGCTTAGTCTTTATAGCACTGAATGAATTAAATACTAAAACGTTGCATTAGAAAAAACAAATAATAATGAATGAGAGAATGGGGTCGGGGGCAGGGGGTGTCGCTCACAGCAGCCCTTCACCGGTGGCGGCGCGGCGGTCACAGTAGGCAGCATCGTTGTTTGAAGCTCTTCTTGCTTTTGCCGCTTTTCTTCCCGTTCTTGTCCTTGTTCTCTGACATTTTCTTCGCTCGGATTTCTCGCATGAGATCGAAGAACACCTGGAAAATAAGGAGGAGGAGTCTAAATCCCCAGCATGCAGTAAGCTCCTCCCTCAACAATCTACATTTCCCAGCATGCACCGCTATTGGGCAGATCACTGCCTGTCTACATATTATTCGATGGTCACGTGTTTTACGTATGAGCCTTGTACACACTGATCTGTTTATACATTAATATCAGTCGTGTCAGCGTGGCACTACAAGTCCCAGCATGCCAGGATATTTTGGGGTTTTTATTATGACATGCTGGGAGTCCTAGGTTGAACGTATAGGGCACATGGATTAGGTTGCCAGAGAAGGGGCAGGAGCTATCACATACCTACAGGCCTGTAAGCTTTATGCATGGCCGGGTGACACAAATATTAGCTCCGTGAGATCCAATATGGCCGACAGGAAGTGAAGGCTAAGGAAAGGGGGGTGCACCTAGGGGCCGCTTTAGGTTATGACATAATATAATCAGAGTTGCTCCCGTTTGCAGCAGTGACTTGATAACATGCAGGACTATAAAGGAATCCATATTCAGGAGCCTACAGTTTATGAATGGGACTGTCTGCTGAGGGGTCTTCAGGACAGCAAGGACCATCTATGTCCCACACAGAGAAGCGGGGGGCTCTCACCTTGTCTACGTTGGCTCTGGTTTTGGCGGATGTTTCCACATACTGCATACCCCACTCCTCAGCCTTGCTCCGAGCGATGTCCACCGGGACCTGTCTCCGGTCCTCCAGGTCAGACTTGTTACCCACGACCAGAAGAGGGATCTTGTCTTCTTCTGCCTTCACACGTAGGATCTGCTCCCTGCAGGGAGACCAGAACATCAGCTGTTATATGTGATGAGCAGTGCAAAGGAATTACTGACATCTGCAGATTAAGGCCTAGTTCACACTGAGTCTTTGGGCGTTGTTTTTGATGTGAAAACCGCGACGGAAACTACGCCAAAAAACTGCCGAACTTGCCCCCCTTTGAATTTAATGGGAGGTGGAGGTATATTTTTTCCCTGCAAGCAGAAAAAAAAACCTTGCGAGAAAGAGAAGCGCTTTTCAGTCTCTGACCTCCCATTGAAATCAATGGGAGGCAGAGAAAGCGTTTTTCTCTGCATTTTATGCCTGCGGCAGAAAAACGCAGCAAAAAAAATGGCAAAGCGAGTGCAGGCAGGTCAAAATCTCTCTGCATGTGGAAAAACTCAGTGTGAACAGGGCCTAAGACTCCCCCATAACGCACTTTACAGAGGAGGGACAAGTCACGCACCAAACATATAAAAAGTTATACGGAAGTAACAACTATAGGTAAAATATAACGCAAAGAAAAAGCGTCAGTATTGCCCGTAACAACCAATCAGATAACTTCTGTATTTTCAAATCCGCTGCGGATGAAAGCTGGAGCCTGATTGGCTACTATATTTGATGCGTGAAGACCCCGACTAGAACTAAGGGACCGTGGCTACAGAGTAAAGAAAACTTCAACGTATCATGAAATGTTCTGCGATCTTATTTAAATTCTTAACAATTTCCAAGATCCATGCTTGCTGTCAATGAATGGAATCAGCCTGGTTTATATTCAGAAGCCTAATCCCGTTCAGAGTTGTTGGGTTTGTTGCAATGTGTAGACAATCCTCTAAGCGAGGCACAGCAGCAGCACAAATCTATATCCAATCCGGATAGTTCTTATCTGACTGATACATTGTAACGAGACCTCAGCTGTATGGGTAGGATGGGAATTTAGCCTCTGGGTGTAAACAATAATTTTTCCATTCTCTGACAGCAAGCAGAAATCTTGGACGTAGTGATGAATTGAAATAACTGAAGCTGGAGATGATTCTTATCAATCCGACCATAAACGTCGATCATTAATGATCGGCGTGTTATCAATGGCATGACCGCAGGGGGCGGTCACATTGCCTATTGCTGGAGTCCCCGGGCAGAACATCAGCTGATACTCCGCCCGGGGACTCCAGCACTGCTCCCGACATTTGGTCAGTGACTTTAGGGGTTTCCCATCGCTGGAGTCCCCGAGCAGAGAATCAGCTGATGCTCTGCCCGGGGACTCCGGCTCCGCTGCCAACGTCACGGTCCACGTGCGGATTTTACCTGCGGTTTTGATGAGTGTTTTCTCCATTAAATGCAGCCTCACTGCCTGCAGCCACCGCCAGGGGTGAGTTCAGTGCATAAACCGTATGTGGTGAGCTCCCCCTAGTGGTGGTGGCAGGCAGTGAGAATTTAATTTGCATCTATTTCCCGGCAAAGTATTTGGAGCTCTGGATCAGAAAAACGGAGCGCCGACCCCTATAAATATGATCATAATAATCAGAACAGGATTGTGGATCCATTTAGATAAAAACAAACAAATTGGTGTTCGGGGACGGACGTCGTCTTTGGAGCTTTTCTCAGCTGTTCGCAGTAGACGGATCATCACGTGGCGCCATGCAAGGTACGATATATTCCACCTCACAGCGAGACATATCTAACTCCTCGCAGCCTCATTGTCCAAGTTACGACTGGAACACACAAAGAAGATGCGATAAATATTCGCCATATTGATGCCCCCCCCCCCCCCCCCCTCTACCGCCGTGAGGTTGACTTTTTAACCTGTTTGGCTTTTACCACCAGTTAAAATCCTAAAATCTGACGAGTTATATCTTTCAATGGCTGTGAAGGTTTCCACGCTGCCACTATTCATGGGCAGAAGCTCCGTCACTGCAGGCTGCGGCACGTTCCGGGTCAATGTTCCGCTGCTTCTGGTCTCGCGCTCATGTCTGTTCTTGTCTTCGCAAGCAAAACGAAATTCCTCAACAGCAGAAAAATCTCAGGAGTCGGAAATATAGAAGAACAGCCGCAAAACCAGCAAAAATCCTTCCAAAACTTAACCCCGACATGGCTGCTGTGCACGGCCACAAAGATCACGACACCAGTAATAGCATTTCTAGTGCAGCGCCACCCGGGAGAAACCGCAGAATATTCTAGAGAATCGCTCAAATAGCAATTACTTATAATTGTGCATCAAATTGGAGAGATTTGGATAATAAGTTCCCGGTCTATAAATCCTAATAAAAGGGGGCAGTTAGCTATACAGAGCCTGGTGTAAAGCTGACACTTCCCAGAATGCAAATTACAAGAGTAAGCCGGGAGTGCTGGGAGATTTTACGCCTGAAAACTGCAGAATAGTGAGTGCAGCTCTGGAGTATAATACAGGATGTAACTCAGGATCGGTACAGGATAAGTAATGTAATGTATGTACACAGTGACTCCACCAGCAGAATAGTGAGTGCAGCTCTGGAGTATAATACAGGATGTAACTCAGGATCAGTACAGGATTAGTAATGTAATGTATGTACACAGTGACTCTACCAGCAGAATAGTGAGTGCAGCTCTGGAGTATAATACAGGATATAACTCAGGATCAGTACAGGATAAATAATGTAATGTATGTACATGGTGACTCCAACAGCAGAATAGTGAGTGCAGCTCTGGAGTATAATACAGGATGTAACTCAGGATCAGTTCAGGATAAGTAATGTAATGTATGTACACAGTGACTCCAACAGCAGAATAGTGAGTGCAGCTCTGGAGTATAACACCGGATATAACTCAGGATCAGTACAGGATAAGTAATGTATGTACACAGCGACTCCACCAGCAGAATAGTGAGTGCAGCTCTGGAGTATAATACAGGATGTAACTCAGGATCAGTTCAGGATAAGTAATGTAATGTATGTACACAGTGACTCCACCAGCAGAATAGTGAGTGCAGCTCTGGAGTATTATACAGGATGTAACTCAGGATCAGTGCAGGATAAGTAATGTAATGTATGTACACAGTGACTCCACCAGCAGAATAGTGAGAGCAGCTCTGGAGTATAATACAGGATATAACTCAGGATCAGTACAAGATAAGTAATGTAATGTATGAACAGTGACTCCACCAGCAGAATAGTGAGTGCAGCTCTGGAGTATAATACAGGATGTAACTCAGGATCAGTACAGGATAAGTAATGTAATGTATGTACACAGTGACTCCACCAGCAGAATAGTGAGTGCAGCTCCGGAGTATAATACAGGATGAATAATGTTCGTACACAGTGACTCCGCTGTTTATGTAGATTTATTCTGTATGTAAACTGTAATGTGATCTTCTAGGGTGAACGTTGCATTTCTATTTAGATAAATTACTTGACATTTGTGCAGCAGTTTATAGTTCTATAAAAGGATTGTACTGACCTGAACTCGCTGGTCGCTGTGAAGGACTCCTGCTCTGTGATAGAGAACACCAGCAGGAACCCTTCTCCGCTGCGGAAGTAATTGTCACGGATGGCTGCGTAGTCCTCCTGGCCGGCTGTGTCTAGAATGTCTATCTGCACCTCCTCCCCGTCCAGCACCACTTTCTTCCGGTAACTGTCGGCTTTTGTGGGCTCGTAATCCTCCACAAACTGCAAGAGAGCCAGAGAGAGGAGAATCACCCGCAAGGTTATATAACGGGGGCCAAGAAAAACTCATTCATGGCCTTTCCTTAGTTCAGTCGATCAACAGATGATCAAATTCCTTTAAAGGGTAACTAAACTAATACAAATATTTTTGACATGTCAGAAGTTTTGATAGTGGGGGTCCGAGCGCTAAGACCACCACCATTTGCTAAAACAAAGCGGAAGAAGCGCTCAGCTGCTTAGTTTCTCATCGGCTCTGCTAGGTTTTCCTCGGAAAGCAGAGTGAGCGCTGCACGGATTCATAGACTTTCTCTTGAGCCCGTACACCACTGGCTTATCTCCGAGGAGAAACGAGCGCCTCAGCACCCGTCTCAGCACTCATAGTTACATAGTTACATAGTTACATAGTTAGTACGGCTGAAAAAAGACACATGTCCATCAAGTTCAACCAAGGGAAGGGAAAAGGGAAGGAAAAATTTCTACACATAGGAGCTAATATTTTTTTGTTCTAGGAAATTATCTAACCCTTTTTTAAAGCATCTCCTGTCCCTGCTGTGACGGCTCCTGCGGTGTCTCCTGTCCCTGCTGTGACGGCTCCTGCGGTGTCTCCTGTCCCTGCTGTGACGGCTCCTGCGGTGTCTCCTGTCCCTGCTGTGACGGCTCCTGCGGTGTCTCCTGTCCCTGCTGTGACGGCTCCTGCGGTGGCTATTCCATAGATTCACAGTTCTCACTGTAAAGAAGCCTTGTCGCCTCTGCAGGTTGAACCTTTTTTTCTCCAGACGGAGGGAGTGCCCCCTTGTTTTTTGAGGGGGTTTTACAAGGAACAGGATTTCACCATATTTTTTGTATGTGCCATTAATATATTTATATAAGTTAATCATGTCCCCCCTTAGTCGTCTTTTTTCAAGGCTAAATAGGTTTAATTCTTTCAATCTTTCCCCATAACTTAGATCCTCCATGCCCCTTATTAGCTTCGTTGCTCTTCTTTGTATTTTTCCTCCTTTCTATGAACTGGAGCCCAGAACTGAACTGCATATTCTAGATGAGGCCTCACTAATGCTTTGTAAAGTGGTAATATTACATCCCTGTCCCGCGAGTCCATGCCTCTTTTAATACACGACAATATCCTGCTGGCCTTTGAAGCAGCTGATTGACATTGTGCTGTTATTGAGTTTATGATTTACAAGTACACCCAGATCCTTCTCAACAAGTGACTCCCCCAGTGTAGCTCCCCCTAGGACATATGATGCTGCAGATTATTACCCCCAGTGTAGCTCCCCCTAGGACATATGATACATGCAGGTTTTTCGTACCCAGATGCAGAACTTTACATTTATCTACATTAAACTTCATCTGCCAAGTGGACGCCCAAACACTTAGTTTGTTTAAATCTGCCTGTAATTCATGAACATCTTCCATAGTCTGAACTATATTACATAGCTTGGTGTCATCTGCAAAAATAGAAATAGTGCTATTAATCCCATCCTCTATATCATTAATTTCAGTTATTTGCCGCTTATTATGCCGCTTTATTTCAGTTATCGATGGGGGTTTCAGTGCTCGGACCCCACCGATCAAAACTTTTGACATGTCACTATGACTTGTCAAAAGTTTTGTGAAAGTTTATTACCCTTTAATTGAAACTTCATTAGACATAAGTTTCAATTTCTGCCCATTTATAAGATCTCTGCTTTTTTTTTTTTTTACATTTAGTCGCGTGTAAGTTTGTTACAATGTATCAGCGTGGGTTAGAGCGTCAGTCTGGTGTCCAGAACAGGAGAGATTTTTGCTGCTAAATAAAAACATTTAAATTCAAAGGCCGAAAATCCATCCTGATGACGTTCAGCTGACAGAGGTGCAGGGTCGGTCAGGCGGCCCGCGTACACGTAGCGTTAGTGCGCCACACAGCCAAAATCCAAGGTCATTTGTTGTAGAAACGCATGCAGTTTGGCACCGCCACACAAGCGCTAAATGTACGGGCAAGCCTTACAGTCTAAGGCAATTGCCTCCTATTGATTTCAATGGGAGGTGGAGGCGTATTTTTCCCGCGAGACAAAAAAATGTTTGTGGGAAAAAGAAGCGACATGACCTATCTTGAGGCGTTTTCCGCCTCAAAAACCCCATTGAAATAAATGGGAGTTGGAAACAAACGCATTTGACGCGTTTCTGCGCCACGATTTTTGATGCGTTCTTAGGCAAAACCACTCGCGGTTAATCCCTCTGTCTGTTGAAGAAATAACTAAAAAAAAAAAAAGGAAGCATAAAAAGACCACGGAAAAAAAAAAAACGGAGCTGATTTTTCCAGGCAGAATTTTCTGCCTGCAAAAAAAAAAAAAAAAAAAAAAAGACTGTGTGAACAGGGCCTTATAGTCACATCAGTTACTTCACATGGTCCAAATGGTTTAAAGCCTCTGGATTTAGAAAGTTGTCATCACAGACAGCAAGCAGAGATCCTTAAAAGAGATTAGAACATTGCAGAACTTTTTATTAATTTATATAGAAGTGAGGAGACCTTTTTCATCTGACCGTAGATGTGATGCGGTTCAATATAAAGCGTACGCACCGGTGATCATTGCGTCTGCAGAACAATCGGATCACGTCGCCCGCGATCAGTCATGTGGTCTCCATGCATTTAAAGGGGTTTAATTAGTGGCAATAAACTTCTCCTTGTATGCGCCGCCCGGTCCACTGTAATGGTGATGAGCGTCTGATAATATAGAATATTTGATATTATGACGCCTTTCAGGTCCCATTAATGCCGGAATTACAGGAAATTTACGGCAACATCGTGTATTTTATATTTGAGGCGTGGATTTAGTGAACCTCTTGCTCCTTATAACCAATAGTAAACTCAATATTTCATTGATGAACCTACTGACACAGTGTAACGCTCTATCGGAGCTCCGTACGTGCACAGCGCCGTCACACTTACCTCATCATACATGAACTGTAGGGTCAGGGCAGACTTGCCCACTCCTCCACTACCGACCATGATCACTTTGTGCAGAACCAGGGAGCTCTGGGTTTTGTTCTTGTTGGCGGCCATCTTGGATGGTTCTGGCGGCTGCAGTCATGCACCAAGTAGCGGCTCGTCTATTCCCAGAAACTGCGAGATACGAAGAAACAAATCTCAATCAACAAACCCAAAGACTGACAGCTCCGCCAGCCGCGAGATAAAACAGCCTGACATATGACAAAGACTTAGGGCCAGTTCACACAGAGTTTTTTTTGATGCGGAAACCGCGTCGGAAAACGCACCAAAAAACCGCCGAAAATGCCTCCTATTGATTTCAATGGGAGGCAGAGGCGGGTTTTTCCCGCGAGCGGAAAGACCAGCTTGCGGGAAAGAGAAGGGACATGACCTGTCTTCGGGCGTTTACGCTTCTGACCTCCCATTGACATCAATGGGAGGCAGAGAAAGCGTATTTCACCGTGTTTTTTGACCGCGACGCTCAATGGACACGGGCGAAAAAACACGGCTAAAAATCGGCGTGCAGGCAGAGCAAAATCTGCATCAAAATTCCAGTGTGAACCCGGCATTAGAAGGCTTCTCCACCCAAAAACACTAAACCGGTGTCCAGCCCGTATTGTGATCAGGACGTCCCTGTGATCGACCATCCTCATATCTAGATATTCAGGAATCCACTGGGACTACATTTATAGTAATATTTTGCAGTTCTCCTTTCATTAGACATCATATTATACAGTCACGAAAGACACGTGGCGAGGAGTCCCTAAAAATGACAGCCAAGACTCCATTTTGGGTTAATTATCAGTGAGAGAAGCAAAACGACAACCCCTACAGGTGGCAGGCAGCCCAGGAACACTTCAATTTTGTGCTCTTGTACTGATCCTGAGTTACATCCTGTATTATACTCCTGAGCTGCACTCACTATTCTGCTGGTGGAGTCACTGTGTACATACATTACCTTACTTATCCTGTACTGATCCTGAGTTATATCCTGTATTATACTCCAGAGCTGCACTCACTATTCTGCTGGTGGAGTCACTGTGTACATACATTACATTACTTATCCTGTACTGATCCTGCGTTACATCCTGTATTATACTCCAGAGCTGCACTCACTGTTCTGCTGGTGGAGTTACTGTGTACATACATTACATTACTTATCCTGTACTGATCCTGAGTTACATCCTGTATTATACTCCTGAGCTGCACTCACTATTCTGCTGGTGGAGTCACTATGTACATACATTACATTACTTATCCTGTACTGATCCTGAGTTACATCCTGTATTATACTCCTGAGCTGCACTCACTATTCTGCTGGTGGAGTCACTGTGTACATACATTACCTTACTTATCCTGTACTGATCCTGAGTTATATCCTGTATTATACTCCAGAGCTGCACTCACCATTCTGCTGGTGGAGTCACTGTGTACATACATTACATTACTTATCCTGTACTGATCCTGCGTTACATCCTGTATTATACTCCAGAGCTGCACTCACTGTTCTGCTGGTGGAGTTACTGTGTACATACATTACATTACTTATCCTGTACTGATCCTGAGTTACATCCTGTATTATACTCCAGAGCTGCACTCACTGTTCTGCTGTTGGAGTCACTGTGTACATACATTACATTACTTATCCTGTACTGAGCCTGAGTTACATCCTGTATTATACTCCAGAGCTGCACTCACTATTCTGCTGGTGGAGTCACTGTGTACATACATTACATTACTTATTCTGTACTGATCCTGAGTTATATCCTGTATTATACTCCAGAGCTGCACTCACTATTCTGCTGGTGGAGTCACTGTGTACATACATTATATTACTTATCCTGTACTGATCCAGAGTTATATCCTGTATTATACTCCAGAGCTGCACTCACTATTCTGCTGGTGGAGTCACTGTGTACATACATTACTTATCCTGTACTGATCCTGAGTTATATCCTGTATTATACTCCAGAGCTGCACTCACTATTCTGCTGGTGGAGTCACTGTGTACAAACATTACATTACTTATCCTGTACTGATCCTGAGTTACATCCTGTATTATACTCCTGAGCTGCACTCACTATTCTGCTGGTGGAGTCACTATGTACATACATTACATTACTTATCCTGTACTGATCCTGAGTTACATCCTGTATTATACTCCAGAGCTGCACTCACTATTCTGCTGGTGGAGTCACTGTGTACATACATTACATTACTTATCCTGTACTGATCCTGAGTTACATCCTGTATTATACTCCAGAGCTGCACTCACTATTCTGCTGGTGGAGTCGCTGTGTATATACATTACATTACTTATCCTGTACTGATCCTGAGTTATATCCTGTATTATACTCCAGAGCTGCACTCACTATTCTGCTGGTAGAGTCACTGTGTACATACATTATTTTACTTATCCTGTACTGATCCAGAGTTATATCCTGTATTATACTCCAGAGCTGCACTCACTATTCTGCTGGTGGAGTCACTGTGTACAAACATTACATTACTTATCCTGTACTGATCCGGAGTTACATCCTGTCTTATACTCCAGAGCTGCACTCACTATTCTGCTGTGGAGTCACTGTGTACATACATTACATTACTTATCCTGCACTGATCCTGAGTTATATCCTGTATTAGGCGGGATTCACACGACAGGGTTTCCCGGCCGGGTGCCGGCCGTTCATAAATCGGCCGGCACCCGGCTGCATTAGGAATATAGACCCCTAATGAGGCTATTCACACGACCGATTTTTTGATGGCCGGGAAAACCGGCCGTCAAAAAATAGGACATGCTCTATTTTCGGCCGGGTGCCCGGCCGCCCGGCTCCCATAGAAGTCTATGGGGCCGGGTAATACCCGGCCATCACCGGAATGTGTCCCGAGTGATGGCCGGGTGTACCGTCGCTCGCGCACTCTCTCTCCTCCTCCTCACAGTGCAGAGTGCATGTGAGGAGGAGGAGGAGGAGGAGGAGGAGGAGGAGGAGGAGGGTCTTTTATTGTTCGCTGTAGGAGTCGGAATCCCCAATCCCCGGCCGGGGATTGGGGATTCCGCTACAGGAGAAGTGCGTGACTACACTGTCCAGATATGGACACAGCGAAGTCACTCACTTCTGCAGCGGAATCCCCGACTCTATGGCCGGGGATGCCGCTACAGGAGAAGTGCGTGACTACACTGTCCATATATGGACACAGCGAAGTCACGCACTTCTGCAGCGGAATCCCCGACTCTATGGCCGGGGATGCCGCTACAGGAGAAGTGCGTGACTACACTGTCCATATATGGACACAGCGAAGTCACGCACTTCTGCAGCGGAATCCCCGACTCTATGGCCGGGGATGCCGCTACAGGAGAAGTGCGTGACTACACTGTCCATATATGGACACAGCGAAGTCACGCACTTCTGCAGCGGAATCCCCGACTCTATGGCCGGGGATGCCGCTACAGGAGAAGTGCGTGACTACACTGTCCATATATGGACACCGCGAAGTCACGTACTTCTGCAGCGGAATCCCCGACTCTATGGCCGGGGATGCCGCAACAGGAGAAGTGCGTGACTACACTGTCCATATATGGACACCGCGAAGTCACGTACTTCTGCAGCGGAATCCCCGACTCTATGGCCGGGGATTCCGCTACAGGAGAAGTGAGTGACTACACTGTCCATATATGGACACAGTGACGTCACTCACTTCTGAAGCGGAATTCCCGACCTGTGGCAGGGAATTCCTCTTCAGGAGAAGTCAGTGACTACACTGGCCATATATGGACATTGAAGTCAGTGACTTCTCCTGGAAGGGGGGGGGGGCTGGTGGCTGGCATCCCCTACAGGGGGCTGGTGGCTGGCATCCCCTACAGGGGGCTGGTGGCTGGCATCCCCTACAGGGGGCTGGTGGGTGGCATCCCCTACAGGGGGCTGGTGGCTGGCATCCCCTACAGGGGGCTGGTGGGTGGCATCCCCTACAGGGGGCTGGTGGGTGGCATCCCCTACAGGGGGCTGGTGGGTGGCATCCCCTACAGGGGGCTGGTGGGTGGCATCCCCTACAGGGGGCTGGTGGGTGGCATCCCCTACAGGGGGCAGGGTGGCATCGCCTACAGGGAGCTGGGTGGCATTACCTACAGGGGACAGGGTGGTATTCCAACAGGGGGCTGGGTGGCATCACCTACAGGGGGCAGGGTGGCATCACCAACAGGGGGCTGGGTGGCATCACCAACAGGGGGCTGGGTGGCATCACCAACAGGGGGCTGGGTGGCATCACCAACAGGGGGCTGGGTGGCATCACCAACAGGGGGCTGGGTGGCATCACCAACAGGGGGCTGGGTGGAATCACCAACAGGGGGCTGGGTGGAATCACCAACAGGGGGCTGGGTGGAATCACCAACAGGGGGCTGGGTGGAATCACCAACAGGGGGCTGGGTGGCATCACCTACAGGGGGCTGGGTGGCATCACCAACAGGGGGCTGTGTGGCATCACCAACAGGGGGCTGTGTGGCATCACCAACAGGGGGCTGTGTGGCATCACCTACAGGGGGCTGTGTGGCATCACCTACAGGGGGCTGGGTGGCATCACCTACCAGGTGGGCTGTGGCATTATCTACAAAGGGCTGTGTGTGGCAACAAATTTAAATGAAATTCATCCGATTTTAAAACGGACAGGGAAAAAAAACGGATGCAAATCGGGTCCAAATCGGCCGGTAAAAACGGCAACTCGGCCCGGAACGGATGCAAACCGGCCGGGAAAATCGGCCAAAAACGGCCGATTTTCCCGGCCGACACTCGGACCCTGTCGTGTGAATGAGGCCTTATACTCCAGCGCTGCACTCACTATTCTGCTGGTAGAGTCACTGTGTACATACATTACTTATCCTGTACAGATCCTGAGTTACATCCTGTATTATACTCCAGAGCTGCACTCACTATTCTGCTTGTGGAGTCACTGTGTATATACATTACATTACTTATCCTGTACTGATCCCGAGTTACATCCTGTATTATACTCCAGACCTGCACTCAGTATTCTGCTGGTGGAGTCACTGTGTACATACATTACATTACTTATCCTGTACTGATCCCGAGTTACATCCTGTATTATACTCCAGAGCTGCACTCACTATTCTGCTGGTGGAGTCACTGTGTACATACATTACATTACTTATCCTGTACTGATCCCGAGTTACATCCTGTATTATACTCCAGACCTGCACTCAGTATTCTGCTGGTGGTGGAGTCACTGTGTACATACATTACTGATCCCGAGTTATATGCTGTATTATACTCCAGAGCTGCACTCAATGCTGGTTACTACTGGAAACAATCAGCACGCTTCAGGACAGGATGCCTAACAGATTAACGGAGATCCTATAATGCTGGGGGGGAATGCAGATCATGCTGGGAGATTTCAGCTCTTAAAATGCAGATTGTGAGTGCAGCTCTGGAGTATAATAGTGTCTTCTCATGCAGTAAATGGCAGCGTGGGGTGTTTTTTGTTCGTACAGTAATTGCAGCTAAATAAACAGTTACCATGCGGTTTTTGGCGGTCAGATGAGTACACCCCATACTCGGGATCTCCAGTTCTGATGAGCCCCTAAGACCTCTCTCCACTACTTCTAGAGCAGCGGTCTGATCTGTGCAGGTGGGTGACGTGGAGCTGTCCCCCGGGGGCCCCTCGCTGCTCCTCTACTACAGTCCTCACTGGAGCAGATCATCTTGTTTAATTCCACTTTATAGACAGTTGTAAATACCAAAATCTGAAGTGTGAGGCCGAATTCCTGCAAACAGTGCAGAAAACTTTCCATGTTTACTCCAGAGTCGACCCTGCGACTAAACCCCGGCATGTGAGATCAGTGCCGGGACCGCAGGACGATGAGGACTCCACACGGGTCACAAACTCGTGGATTTTGGCCAAAATCTCAACGAACACCTCATGTTTATCATGTTCCTTATTTCTGCAGGACACAGCCCGGCCCTGTGATGTTGGGGGTGACAGTCCTGTGTGCGGCCCGGCCCTGTGATGTTGGGGTGACAGTACTGTGCGTGGTGCGGCCCTGTGATGTTGGGGGTGACAGTACTGTGCGTGGTGCGGCCCTGTGATGTTGGGGGTGACAGTACTGTGCGTGGTGCGGCCCTGTGATGTTGGGGGTGACAGTACTGTGTGAGGTGCGGCCCTGTGATGTTGGGGGTGACAGTACTGTGTGTGGTGCGGCCCTGTGATGTTGGGGGTGACAGTACTGTGCGTGGTGCGGCCCTGTGATGTTGGGGGTGACAGTACTGTGCGTGGTGCGGCCCTGTGATGTTGGGGGTGACAGTACTGTGCGTGGTGCGGCCCTGTGATGTTGGGGGTGACAGTACTGTGCGTGGTGCGGCCCTGTGATGTTGGGGGTGACAGTACTGTGCGTGGTGCGGCCCTGTGATGTTGGGGGTGACAGTACTGTGCGTGGTGCGGCCCTGTGATGTTGGGGGTGACAGTACTGTGCGTGGTGCGGCCCTGTGATGTTGGGGGTGACAGTACTGTGCGTGGTGCGGCCCTGTGATGTTGGGGGTGACAGTACTGTGCGTGGTGCGGCCCTGTGATGTTGGGGGTGACAGTACGGTGCGTGGTGCGGCCCTGTGATGTTGGGGGTGACAGTACTGTGCGTGGTGCGGCCCTGTGATGTTGGGGGTGACAGTACTGTGCGTGGTGCGGCCCTGTGATGTTGGGGGTGACAGTACTGTGCGTGGTGCGGCCCTGTGATGTTGGGGGTGACAGTACTGTGCGTGGTGCGGCCCTGTGATGTTGGGGGTGACAGTACTGTGCGTGGTGCGGCCCTGTGATGTTGGGGGTGACAGTACTGTGCGTGGTGCGGCCCTGTGATGTTGGGGGTGACAGTACTGTGCGTGGTGCGGCCCTGTGATGTTGGGGGTGACAGTACTGTGCGTGGTGCGGCCCTGTGATGTTGGGGGTGACAGTACTGTGCGTGGTGCGGCCCTGTGATGTTGGGGGTGACAGTACTGTGCGTGGTGCGGCCCTGTGATGTTGGGGGTGACAGTACTGTGCGTGGTGCAGCCCTGTGATGTTGGGGGTGACAGTATGTGTGTGTGGTGCGATCCTGTGATGTTGGGGGTGACAGTACTGCGTGTGGTGCGGCCCTGTGATGTTGGGGTGACAGTACTGCGTGCGGTGCGGCCCTGTGATGTTGGGGGTGACAGTACTGTGTGTGGTGCGGCCCTGTGATGTTGGAGGTGACAGTACTGTGTGTGGGGCGGCCCTGTGATGTTGGGGGTGACAGTAGTGTGTGTGTGGTGTGGCCCTGTGATGTTGGGGTGACAGTACTGTGTGTGTGGTGCGGCCCTGTGATGTTGGGGGTGGACAGGGTGTCAGTACCACGACATCGTGCACTACATGTAACCGTGTGACAGGCACCTTATAGAAGATTTATCTGTGTGCAGTTATAATACTAAGCAGCCGCCCTCCTCATGGATGATGGGTGTGATAGTTGGCTCCATATAACATTGTGTCTGCTGTGAATACGTGTCTAACCTTCACTTGTGTGACTTCGCACATACTACACGTGACTGTGGCGACTACAGCGCCCGCGCTCCGATTTTCTGTGGCTGTGAAATAATGTTACAAATGAGTCCGTTCCGGTTCCTATTGACGTCCGGGGAAGTTCTTTTTTCCGCCCACAGAAAATAAATATTAATCATTGAAGATAAAGTGCGGTGCTGCCGGCGCCTACGTTATTTGGTCTGAGGAAATCCTTATTCCATGGCTGTGAAAAATAAATAATTCTAGCACCCACTGTGAATACAAATGTATCCATCCTTGCTTTACACTGCAGTTCTGCTCCAAACAGCTATGATCAGTGACTCCAGCTTAGCAGCATCGGAGTCTGAGGTAGTCTGAAAGCTACCTCCTGCCTCAAACTGCTGCTGTGCTCCTCCATCATGCTTTACACTGCAGCTCTGCTTGTTCAGACTTGGTGCTGTATATAACACAAGCTCATCAGGAGGTCAGTACATGGAGAGACGATTCTTATTACAGCGAGGATGGAAGATTATAAACTACAAGCGACTAAATACCAAGTGAGAAAAGGATGATCAGGTAACGACCGCACACAAGGAAGAGGAGGAGCCTCAAAAGTGGGAGGAGTCTCGTAATTAAAAAAAAAAAATCCCCAATAATTTAATTATACGTGAGTCGTTCTTTCCTGTTAATCTCTTAAAATTTTATTGAGATGTTTCTAGATACTGGTTGACAGCGAATATGGCCGCCATTCCAGACCCCACACGGGACGTCACCCAGCTTTCCCAGAACCTGGAATGGCAAATCTGACTGACTGTGCGAGGGTAAATCCTCTGCTCCATCACGGAATAATCTACGCAGGTTTTACATATTGGGAAATCACAATCACATAGGAAGCTTACGATAATAGTTTTCATTGTCGCCATTAATCTACGTGGTTATTCGTGCGCAAATCTAAAGAAACATTGTAACATTTATTGTTTGAAGAGATAATTACTATGGCCGCCAAACGACAGGAGGCGGTGGAAGGTTCACGTTGCGGCGAGTTCCTATCTGACAGTTATACGGCAATATGGACGAGGGGCGACCAATAATTACTCTCTGGGGACGTCTTGGGGTTACGACGCTGCGGGGGAGGGGAGCAACAAAACACTAACCACTTAGTCCCTGTGGTCAGCCATTTCAGGCCGGGTCCCAAGAGGGGACTATAAACCTTTGCTCCCTGTTATCAGCCATTTCAGACCAGGGAGAAGCAGACAACAGGAAAGGGGAATAAAATCTGTTGCTCCCTGTTATCACCCAAATTGTCTGAATGTAGAACAGGTGAATACAATATAATGCACAGGGCACCCGGTTATCAGCCGCTCCTCTTATATCACTCCAGTACTATTATATCCTCCAGAGACATTACATCATATATGTGACTGATATCAGCCGCTCCTCTTATATCACTCCAGTACTATTATATCCTCCAGAGACATTACATCATATGTGTGACTGATATCAGCCGCTCCTCTTATATCACTCCAGTACTATTATATCCTCCAGAGACAGTACATCATATGTGTGACTGATATCAGCCGCTCCTCTTATATCACTCCAGCACTATTATATCCCCCAGAGACATTACATCATATGTGTGACTGATATCAGCCGCTCCTCTTATAACACTCCAGCACTATTATATCCTCCAGAGACATTACATCATATATGTGACTGATATCAGCCGCTCCTGTTATATCACTCCAGCACTATTATATCCTCCAGAGACATTACATCATATGTGTGACTGATATCAGCCGCTCCTCTTATAACACTCCAGTACTATTATATCCTCCAGAGACATTACATCATATGTGACTGATATCAGCCGCTCCTCTTATAACACTCCAGTACTATTATATCCTCCAGAGACATTACATCATATGTGACTGATATCAGCCGCTCCTCATATAATACTCCAGCACTATAAGGCCTCATGCCCACTTCAGTTATTTTCATCAGGGTGCTATCAGTTTTTTTAACGGATAGCACCCTGACAGATTCATTTTAATGGGGCCGTGCGCACTTTTAACGGAACCGTCAGGACAGGTCGTACTTCTGTCCATTTTTGACGGAACAGTCTCAGCCTTTTCATTGATTTGGTCCATGAAGCAACAGACTTGCACACGGAAGCCGTCCGTGTGCTCTCCGTGTTTCACGGACCCGTCATTAACGGCCGTACGACAGCCAACGGAAGTGTTTTGAGGCCTTAGAAGATTATCATTTTAGGGTAACTGTCCCTTTAACATCCTACACAAGAGGGGCCGCTCTTCCTTCCATTGTTCCTAGTTCATGGAATTACAGTGTAAACTTCCCTTCAAAGTTTCCGGCCAGATGACTCCGCAGAATTCACCAACACATGGCCAAAGTGCCCTGCCCCCATCTACCCCATAACAGGGGCTGTGCATCAGGACGCGCTGTGCGGCCGGGGACGTGCGCTCATTATTGCGGAGATTCTGCAGCGCCGCACAAATCTACAATCCTCCCCTAATAAGACTGAATCAAAAACATGCCGCAAACCTGAAGGCTTTTAAAGCTGTATTAGCGAATCAGGACGTGGCTCATACGACAGCGGTGACACACGTGGCGCAGACAGAATATTTCTTAACAGTGCATTCACACCATGCAGTAATATCGCAGTTTTTGCTGTGGCACAAAACGTGATGTCACCACACCATGTGGATGCACTAGTACAGGGGTCGTCCTCTACCGGACAACTGATGACCTATCCACCGGACAGGTCATCAGTACATGATCTGTGGGGGTCCGACACCCGGACCCCGCACCATTAGGCCGCTCCGGCTACTGAACATCCACGCCGGAAGCAGTTGGCTCCAGTCACTAAATAGCGGCCGAGCTCCCGTACTGTTCAAGTGAATAGGAGCGGAGCTGCAGTTCTGCAGAACGGCCGCTGCAATGTACGGAGCCAACTGCTTCCTGCTCCGTACGCTGCATAGTGTGCAATGACATCCGGTGCCCGCAGGCCACCGGAGCGGCTGATCGCTGTGGGGCGCGGGTGTCGGCTCCGCACTGATCATATACTGATGACCTGTCCGGTGGGTCATTCATCAGTTGTCCGGTGGTGGAAAACCCCTTTAAACTAACAAGAGAGCCAATACTCACCTGTTAAATCCCCCGCCGCTCCAGCATCGCCGCTCCCATGTTCCGCCTTCATTTTTTTGTTTACACGGCCACAGCGGTCACGTGCCGTACTTACTGGTATCAGCGCTATGGGCAGTGATTGGCTGCAGCGGTCACATTCCGGTACGGGACGTCATCGCTGCTGCAGTGTAATGAATTGGATTTTTTTAAAGGGCCGGTACAGTCTTGTAAATAACGAGAAGCGTATAACGAAAAAATCTGCAAAGGGAGGAATCAGAGGCCGCACATCCGTATCATGGCGTGGAAAAGCCGCAAAATTATGGGGCAAATTTCCGCAATGTCTTGTGACTTTTTGCCATTTTTCGCCGCCTCGAATACTCTTAAAAGACTGGTGGGGCCGGTCGTAAATTATAGCGGTAATCTACGCCAGCTCGCAGCTGGTGTAGATTCCACTTTGTGGCGCACGGATGACCAGAGATGCGCCTCATTTATTCAGAGGCGCATCTTACGACAGCGCTCCATAGATTGAGACTAAATCTCCCCCCGTTGTGTTTAAGTTCCTCACCATTGTGATTACATTATAATGCGGATTGGCGTCTGAAGCGGGCACGCTGGACGGCCTTCACTATGCCAATGACCTAAACCGCTGCGACAGAACCGGCGACAAAACACGTTTCATTTTAATTCTGATGGGAATATTGAAACGAAAGTATAGCTGCAGGTGATCCGCACCCCGAGGCGATCACTAGAAGATCACAAGTAAATGATATCGGAGCAAATGCTACTTAGCCACGCCCCTTTACTGATCTTGAGGAGAATCTCGCCGCACGTCATCCATAAATACGGTGAAGATTTTATGCTTCAACTGTTCTCTTGTAACAAGAAAACATTAATCTAGCGCTCAGCTGCTCCGGATCTTTATAAAACGCGGGAAAAAGTCCCCGGCCGACGTATCGCCAAACACGTTACGAAGGAGAATTGGCCCGAGGCGAAAACGTGGCCGGCGCTGCGTTATCATGCGACTCTTACGGAAGTCTTAACCAAGTATGAGAGGTTCATGAATCAGACATGTGATACATCGTTACAATGTGTCACTCGGGTGAAGGGGCCAAAACCAAACCAGGCAGGGGCCAATATTAAAGCAGCAGAACCAGATAAAGGGCTCGTTATAGTGACTACAATGATCCACTGGTAATTGGCGCTCAACAGGTAATGCAAACATTGTGCAAAGAACATGACCAAGCCCCACAGAGCGGGCACAGCCCTGGAAGTGCCCAGTGTCAACATGCAGAATACAACAGCAGCTGAAGGCCAGGGCGTGCCCCATAAAGTGTGTGCAGTCCCAGCCAAGCCCGTAGAGCACGGGCAGCCCTGGCCGTGCCTTAATGAACAGATGAAGCCCCAGGAGGGCACAAGACAGCCCCTGCCGTGCCCCGTAGAGTGAGTGCAGTCCCAGCCAAGCCTGTAGAGCGCGTGCAGTCCCAGCCAAGCCTGTTGAGTGCGGGCAGCCCCGGCCGTGCCCACGTGGAGCGCGGGCAGCCCCGGCCGTGCCCACGTGGAGCGCGGGCAGCCCCGGCCGTGCCCACGTGGAGCGCGGGCAGCCCCGGCCGTGCCCCGTCGGGCAGCCCCGGCCGTGCCCCGTGGAGCGCGGGCAGCCCCGACCGTGCCACTTCACAATTGTCAAAACAGCAACAGTGCCCAATGTAACAGACGCGGTCCCCGTTGTGCCCCCACTGGATCTCTCAGACATCTTAGGACGACTTGTTTTTTCCCATAATGTCCTCTAAATCCCAATTGAGGGAAAACATTTCCCGTTACCAGATGAGGAGACCTCTTACCCTTCACGAGATGCTCTCAGCGCGGCGTTTTTCGTGGATACTGGAGCCAGGCTGGGCAGACAGAGCTTGTTGTAAGAATCGTCGCTTCCTGGCACGGGGCCACAGCAAGAAAAATGAATTTCTTTGGATATAAATGGCTGGAATTATAAACTAATATGTTTTCTGGGATCTGTGGACGTCAGAGTTTATAAGAAGGGAGGGGAGACTCCGATGTCTTACTGGGGGTCAGGAAAGGATCTGTACCCAGCCCCCACTCTGTGCCTGCGTGTGACAGGGGTATAAACAACAATAAGATGTGACGCTACAGCTCGGCTATAGGAATAGTGACCCCCCCCCCCCCCCCACAGAACACGGCTCTGCACTTCATAACCAACAACTCCGCAGCAAACTGTACAGCGACCGGCAGCGGCTTCACCCAACATAATCTAACGGGGCCGCAAGTAGACGAACCGGGGAGGGAGACAATATCCTGCATAAATCACGGTATTAATGGATATGTAGCAAACTCCCATACTAATGGTATCTGGTGCCAGGGAAGAGCGGGCATCACTGGTGGCATTTATAATGGGAGCCTCCGACTAATGGCACTCCTCATTTATGTTGCAACAGTTTCTATAAATGTCCCATGGGAGGATGAAATCAAATAAGAGGGCAGAAAATAACGTAACCGTCACTAATACAACAACCCGGCAGTCTACTCCGATCTACTAACTCTGCAGGAGAAGACAATCTATTTTTCCTGTTATCAGTCACTACAGGCCGATTGTAATGTTCTCCAATGTGAGGAGTGACAGGAAGTTCATAAACCTCCCCTCCCCATGATCCCTACTTTATATCACTTATCTCCAGTGCCGAGACCCTACATATGTGACTGATATCAGCCGCTCCTCTTACAACACTCCAGTACTATTATATCCTCCAGAGACATTACATCATATGTGACTGATATCAGCCGCCCCTCTTATATCACTCCAGTACTATTATATCCTCCAGAGACATTACATCATATGTGACTGATATCAGCCGCTCCTCTTATATCACTCCAGTACTATTATATCCTCCAGAGACATTACATCATATGTGACTGATATCAGCCGCTCCTCTTATAACACTCCAGCACTATTATATCCTCCAGAGACATTACATCATATGTGTGACTGATATCAGCCGCTCCTCTTATATCACTCCAGTACTATTATATCCTCCAGAGACATTACATCATATGTGACTGATATCAGCCGCTCCTCTTATATCACTCCAGTACTATTATATCCTCCAGAGACATTACATCATATGTGACTGATATCAGCCGCCCCTCTTATATCACTCCAGTACTATTATATCCTCCAGAGACATTACATCATATGTGACTGATATCAGCCGCTCCTCTTATAACACTCCAGCACTATTATATCCTCCAGACATTACATCATATGTGACTGATATCAGCCGCCCCTCTTATATCACTCCAGTACTATTATATCCTCCAGAGACATTACATCATATGTGACTGATATCAGCCGCTCCTCTTATATCACTCCAGTACTATTATATCCTCCAGAGACATTACATCATATGTGACTGATATCAGCCGCTCCTCTTATATCACTCCAGTACTATTATATCCTCCAGAGACATTACATCATATGTGTGACTGATATCAGCCACTCCTCTTATAACACTCCAGCACTATTATATCCTCCAGAGACATTACATCATATATGTGACTGATATCAGCCACTCCTCTTATATCACTCCAGTACTATTATATCCTCCAGAGACATTACATCATATATGTGACTGATATCAGCCGCTCCTCTTATATCACTCCAGCACTATTATATCCTCCAGACATTACATCATATATGTGACTGATATCAGCCGCTCCTCTTATAACACTCCAGTACTATTATATCCTCCAGAGACATTACATCATATGTGACTGATATCAGCCGCTCCTCTTATATCACTCCAGCACTATTATATCCTCCAGAGACATTACATCATATGTGTGACTGATATCAGCCGCTCCTCTTATAACACTCCAGCACTATTATATCCTCCAGAGACATTACATCATATGTGACTGATATCAGCCGCTCCTCTTATATCACTCCAGTACTATTATATCCTCCAGAGACATTACATCATATGTGACTGATATCAGCCGCTCCTCTTATATCACTCCAGCACTATTATATCCCCCAGAGACATTACATCATATGTGTGACTGATATCAGCCGCTCCTCTTACAACACTCCAGTACTATTATATCCTCCAGAGACATTACATCATATGTGACTGATATCAGCCGCTCCTCTTATATCACTCCAGTACTATTATATCCCCCAGAGACATTACATCATATGTGACTGATATCAGCCGCTCCTCTTATATCACTCCAGCACTATGTACAACTTTTGGTTTTTAAATAAAGCTGAACGATTCTAAATGAAAAATTGTGCAAACATCCATAAGACCTTAAATCAGTGTTCCTGAACTGCTTGCTGTTTGTGAGTGGAAACATTCTGGTTTACAATAAGAGGCAAAACAAAACAAAAAAAAACAAACATTCCTGCTCACACAGCTGAGCAATTGTTACAATTGTATCCGTGTAGGCAACACTATGTAAGCGATACTCAGCAGCAAAAATCGCTCTCCCTTCTTGGAATTTTCAGGATACTACAGGAAAGGGCTGACACATTGTAACAAGTCTTCAGGGCAGATTTGTGCTGCTGTTGTGTTTAGTTCACAGATTCCATTCACTGACAATGAAAGGTTCTGCAACGCTCATATTCTTTGTATTTCACCTCTTCACCATCTTCAAGATCCATGTGCTGCCAGTGAACGGGACTCATCTTGTCCTAATACTTCTCACAGCTGAGGGTTTGTTACAGTATTTCCAGTGGAAGGGTACGTTATCTGAGCTTAATTAAACACACAAGACTTTGCTCTCTATGACAAGCTCCCAAATATAAACCTTCCCTGAGAGAGTCACTGCTGGCAGAGGGCCGGAGAGTCGCACGTACAGCTCTGCCCTGCGTCACCGCGTCATAGCAGGGGGTTCGCCACTTAAAAGTTTCACAAGTTTTCCCGGCAGTGGAACAGACGTCACGAGAGAGCGCTCCGATCTACGGCAGAAGGGGGGGGGTGCAGGAGCTTCTGAAAACAGCCGAGAGGCCCGGCCGGACCCCCAGAGGCTCATACACCTGTAATGTCCACTGAAAGCTCCGGACCCAAATACCACACACATCATCCGCGCTGCATTGGGAGGTGGACTCCGCGGTGCACGCGGGATGAGGAGCAGATCTTTACATTAAACAGAAGCGGTTTCCCATTGTCATTATTCATCAGGGAATCATTCGGACTCCGTTGCGTCATTTAGAGAGCCGTGCACGGCGACCAATCATGCGCTCCGCAGGTGACAACACCAGAACTCCGTGCTCCAGGAACTTTATGCATCAATGTCAGAACTTTTCTTTAAATTGACCCTCTAACTCAATTATCCCGCCTGCTCGGACGTGGAGAGGCGCAAGGTGAACGCTGGGCGACAATGTTTACACTTATGACATAAAACCTGAATTCTAAAATAAAAAAAATACTATACCCGCATAACCATATATTTTATGAAAGTCGACACCTTACACGTTGTTAAATGCCCCCCAGCACTTTACTCACGGGCGCCTTCATGAAATTTTGCATCAAATCGTAACGTGTAAAAAAAAAAAAAAAAGGCGTAAAAAAACAAAAAACTAAACCAGGCAAAACCGAATAATAATAATAAATAATAATGATGATAATACTGAAGGTTCAGGACGTGCAGGGTTCACACACGTCTCTTAGATCTATATCTACACGCACAAATCTTCACATAAATCACCAGAACCGAAGAGACCAAAAAGCTCCAAGATCCAGATAAATATCCGAGTCACGGAGTCGACAAATAAACGCCGGGGGTGATAAGAGGAGCACTCGGAGAATACAAGCAAAAAATGGCTTTACTCCCCTTTAGTTTTTGCAGTATAATTACGTGTCGTCCAGGGCGCAGTCAGATCACACGACCGCTGCGACATCACCTGGCTATGGGTAGGCAGTCTATCGCTCGACTACCGTGTAATTGCGTAGAGACGCGTCGCAGCTACAGTGGATTTCAAGATCATAAATCAGCTGTCTCCAACCTCCACACAATCCGCTCACATATGGGGTCATTCACACAAAAATCTGCAGGTGAATTGCGAACCCATTCATTGCTATGGCCCCATGCACATGACCGTGGTTTTCACGGTTCCTTCCAGGACCGCAAATATGAGACGCAGAAACTCAGGACATGTCTTAGGCCCCATGCACACGAGCTTATTTTTGCAGCCGCTGCGGGTGAATTGCGGCCCCATTCATTTCAATTTTGCGGGCACCAAATCACAAGTGCCCAACCCTCAGATCGCGTGATTGATGGACGCTGTGAAGAATCAGCGCAGGTAACTCCAGCCACAAACATGAACGTTACCCCTTTAAGAGAGACGGCTCCAGGATCCTCCATTCCTCTTTATGGACATCACAGCCGCATCCTAAATTCCACAAGCCCCTAAATAGATAACATTTCCAATCTGCCCGGTGGAAGACGCACAATGTAGTCAGACGGCGACTGAACCCGATCATCTCGTCTATATACAAACCAAGAAAAGCAAGCACAGAGGGTCCGGCTTATCTCTCCCCCGGAATAAGTGAGGGAGGAGGCAGGCCGCGCCTGGATATTACGCTATCTTTATATACCATCTGTAGGACTGTGGGTGGATCTGCGCTCATTACACAGAGATTACAACCTTTATAGGATATAAGAAGGATCGGTCAGTCCTGTGTAAATAAAGCGCAATCATCGTACAACGAAAAGTAATGGAACTTTCTAATATTTCAATTTCTCATCATATTCCAGATCTCTTCTTGCAGTCAGTGAATGAGAAACATTATTATTTATATCCATAGGTAGCAAAACAAATCTCTTTCCTGTGCTCAGAGTTTGCTACAATGTATCCACGAAGGTTAGAGCTTTCTGCCTGGATATGTAAAACCAGCGATACTTTTTGCTACAAAATTGAATTTTCTTCCTGTGTCCTAGTGAAAAATGTCAGTGAACGCAGCGCTCAGGTCAGATCAGCATCCGGATGATTCATGATCAGGATGTTTATCCAAGTGGAGGATTTATTGCCCTGTGTAAACCAGTGGTCAGCAACCCGTGACATCCCTGCGTCTGTGAGACTACAACTCCCAGCACGGCCATTGTCAGAGAATTCCTAACAGCCGTTAATATCAGGATCGATTGCATTTCCAGTGGTCCAGAAGATGCCGGATTATTGGAATCTCTCCAAGTCTTTTTTAATGTCCGGCTTCATATGCTGCGGGGTCAGATAATATTACAGTGGTGCCGGCGCTCCGGGAGTCACTCAGCCGTGTACCTGCCCTTCATAAGTCCTCAAGAGTCAAAATCACAAGACAAAGGAAATACATGACCGGGGGTGAGGAGAGTGGACGCAGAGGATTGGGGTTCACGTCACTGACACCACAAAGCAGAAATGAACCCACAAATCCTGAAACAGGAGAGAAGCGGAACAGAAGAAGCGGCTGCAGCTCAGGACACGGAATATATAGTTACAGAGTTTGTACGGTTGAAAAAAGACAAATGTCCATCAAGTTCAACCAAAAGACGGGAAAAGAGAAGGGAAATATTTCTACACATAGGAGCGGATATATTTTCTGTTCTAGGACAGTCTTTGCCTTTTTTGCAGCATCTCCTGTCCCTGCTGTGACGGCTCCTGCGGTGACTGTTCCATAGATTCACAGTAAGGCCTTAGTCATACGAATGTGTTATACGTCCGTGCAACGCGCGTGATATTCATGCGCGTTGCACGGACCTATGTTAGTCTATGGGGCCGTTCAGACTGTCAGTGAATTTCACGCAGTGTATGTCCGCTGCGTAAAACTCACGACATGTCCTATATTTGGCCGTGTTTCGCGCAGCACGCACCCATTGAAGTCAATGGGTGCGTGCAAATCGCGCACGGCACACGGAAGCACTTCCGGGTGCCGCGCGTAATGCGCGCTACAGTAGTAAAATAAATGAATGAAAACAGAACAGCACCTCGTGCTTTTCTGTTTGTAAACATAAAACCAGTGTCATCGTGATGCCGGCTGCGCGAAAAACACACAGCCGCGCACCATATTCTGATGCCACACGGAACTTTAACGCGCAGAAAACGCAGCGTTTTTTACGCGCGCAAAACGGACACCTCCGTATGAATAAGGTTCATTTTTGGGCAAGTTATGAGCAATTTTATATTTATGCAAATGAGCTTTGAAATGGACAACTGGGCGTGTTTTTTTCCGTTATGTCCAACTGGGCGTGTTTATGTGTATGACGCTGACCAATCAGTGACCATTCAGCGTCATACACTCACCAACATCTGCACGCTCCTCTCCTGAAATATTCTGTGCTGCTGTGAACTCTGCTCTTACCATTACGTAGCTCTCAGTCTGTTACCTCTCCTCCACTCCTGTCCTCAATAACACCTTCACATGATTGGCAAGTCACCACCCCGCACAAGATCCTACTGCACGGCTGACAGCCGTCAGCTGTATAGCTAACAGCACGGTTGTGTTGGAAGCGCGCCCTGCTGTGTCTCACTTAGCAGCTGGGTGTGTTCCCCTCATCTAGCTGCTACGTTCTATCCTGACCGCCGGTGAATACTCCGTGCGGTCTTCGCAGTGCTGCTACCCAGTTTACCTACGGGAGCAGAACGCGGCTCCTGAAATACTCTGTGCTGCCTTAAACTCTGTGGACAGGTCAGGATCCTGTTTTTTTTAAATGCTGCTGGGGAACCCGCTCGATCCACTATATAAGGCTGCGCCTCCATCCTCTTCTGCCCCAGTCACTTATTCCCAAGCACTGTAAACTTTCAGGTGGTTGCGCTGTGAATATTCGGAGAACGTGATTGGTTTATGTGCAGGGTAATGAACATACAGACAAGCAGTAGAAGACTGAATTCAATGAAATGCTCAGCCCTTAGTCAGTCTTCTACTGCTTGGCTGTATATCCACAGACGATATATTATATCCACAGCGGCCCCTCTGTCTAGGCTTCTCCTCACCCCTCATAATAATTATATCCACAGCGGCCCCTCTGTCTAGGCTTCTCCTCACCCCTCATAATAATTATATCCACAGCGGCCCCTCTGTCTAGGCTTCTCCTCACCCCTCATATAATCATTATATCCACAGCGGCCCCTCTGTCTAGGCTTCTCCTCACCCCTCATAATAATTATATCCACAGCGGCCCCTCTGTCTAGGCTTCTCCTCACCCCTCATAATAATTATATCCACAGCGGCCCCTCTGTCTAGGCTTCTCCTCACCCCTCATATAATCATTATATCCACAGCGGCCCCTCTGTCTAGGCTTCTCCTCACCTCTCATATAATCATTATATCCACAGCGGCCCCTCTGTCTAGGCTTCTCCTCACCTCTCCTATAATCATTATATCCACAGCGGCCCCTCTGTCTAGGCTTCTCCTCACCTCTCATATAATCATTATATCCACAGCGGCCCCTCTGTCTAGACTTCTCCTCACCTCTCATATAATTATTATATCCACAGCGGCCCCTCTCTCTAGGCTTCTCCTCACCTCTCATATAATTATTATATCCACAGCGGCCCCTCTCTCTAGGCTTCTCCTCACCTCTCATATAATCATTATATCCACAGCGGCCCCTCTGTCTAGGCTTCTCCTCACCTCTCATATAATCATTATATCCACAGCGGCCCCTCTGTCTAGACTTCTCCTCACCTCTCATATAATTATTATATCCACAGCGGCCCCTCTCTCTAGGCTTCTCCTCACCTCTCATATAATTATTATATCCACAGCGGCCCCTCTCTCTAGGCTTCTCCTCACCTCTCATATAATCATTATATCCACAGCGGCCCCTCTCTCTAGGCTTCTCCTCACCTCTCATATAATCATTATATCCACAGCGGCCCCTCTGTCTAGACTTCTCCTCACCTCTCATATAATTATTATATCCACAGCGGCCCCTCTGTCTAGACTTCTCCTCACCTCTCATATAATTATTATATCCACAGCGGCCCCTCTGTCTAGGCTTCTCCTCACCTCTCATATAATTATTATATCCACAGCGGCCCCTCTCTCTAGGCTTCTCCTCACCTCTCATATAATCATTATATCCACAGCGGCCCCTCTCTCTAGGCTTCTCCTCACCTCTCATATAATTATTATATCCACAGCGGCCCCTCTGTCTAGACTTCTCCTCACCTCTCATATAATTATTATATCCACAGCGGCCCCTCTCTCTAGACTTCTCCTCACCTCTCATATAATTATTATATCCACAGCGGCCCCTCTGTCTAGACTTCTCCTCACCTCTCATATAATTATTATATCCACAGCGGCCCCTCTGTCTAGACTTCTCCTCACCTCTCATATAATTATTATATCCACAGCGGCCCCTCTGTCTAGGCTTCTCCTCACCTCTCATATAATTATTATATCCACAGCGGCCCCTCTCTCTAGACTTCTCCTCACCTCTCATATAATTATTATATCCACAGCGGCCCCTCTGTCTAGGCTTCTCCTCACCTCTCATATAATTATTATATCCACAGCGGCCCCTCTGTCTAGACTTCTGCTCACCTCTTCATAAAAACAGATTAGGTTAGTTTGACAACTTCTGTCCTTAGTAAAACCGTGCTGGCTGTCACTTATAATGCTATTTATTGTCACATAATCCTGTATATAGTCCCTCAAACATTTTCTGCACGATGGATGTTAAGCTTACTGGTCTATAATTACCCGGCGAGGACGGTAGAGAGGCCGGGAGGAGGAGGGGGGGGGGGGGAGGACAATATAGAGGCCGGGAGGGGGGGGGCGAGGACGGTATAGAGGCCGGGTAGCGGGGGGGCGAGGACGGTATAGAGGCCGGGTAACGGGGGGCGAGGACGGTATAGAGGCCGGGTAGCGGGGGGGGCGAGGACGGTATAGAGGCCGGGTAGCGGGGGGGGGGCGAGGACGGTATAGAGGCCGGGTAGCAGGGGGGGCGAGGACGGTATAGAGGCCGGGTAGCGGGGGGGCGAGGACGGTATAGAGGCCGGGTAACGGGGGGCGAGGACGGTATAGAGGCCGGGTAGCGGGGGGGGGCGAGGACGGTATAGAGGCCGGGTAGCGGGGGGGGGGCGAGGACGGTATAGAGGCCGGGTAGCAGGGGGGGCGAGGACGGTATAGAGGCCGGGTAGCGGGGGGGCGAGGACGGTATAGAGGCCGGGTAGCGGGGGGGGGCGAGGACGGTATAGAGGCCGGGTAGCGGGGGGGGGCGAGGACGGTATAGAGGCCGGGTAGCGGGGGGGGGCGAGGACGGTATAGAGGCCGGGTAGCGGGGGGGGAGAGGACGGTATAGAGGCCGGGTAGCGGGGGTGAGAGGACGGTATAGAGGCCGGGTAGCGGGGGGTGGCGAGGACGGTATAGAGGCCGGGTAGCGGGTGGGGCGAGGACGGTATAGAGGCCGGGTAGCGGGTGGGGCGAGGACGGTATAGCGGCCGGGTAGCGGGGGGGGTTTGGGGAGAGGACGGTATAGAGACCGGGTAGCGGGGGGGGGGGGAGAGGACAGTATAGAGACCGGGTAGCGGGGGGGTGAGGACGGTATGGAGGCCGGGTAGCGGGGGGGGTGAGGACGGTATGGGGGCCGGGTAGCGGGTGAGAACGGTATGGAGGCCGGGTAGCGGGTGGGGCGAGGACGGGTAGCGGGTGGGGCGAGGACGGTATAGAGGCCGGGTAGCGGGTGGGGCGAGGACGGTATAGAGGCCGGGTAGCGGGTGGGGCGAGGACGGTATAGAGGCCGGGTAGCGGGTGGGGCGAGGACGGTATAGAGGCCGGGTAGCGGGTGGGGCGAGGACGGTATAGAGGCCGGGTAGCGGGTGGGGCGAGGACGGTATAGAGGCCGGGTAGCGGGTGGGGCGAGGACGGTATAGAGGCCGGGTAGCGGGTGGGGCGAGGACGGTATAGAGGCCGGGTAGCGGGGGGGCGAGGACGGTATAGAGGCCGGGTAGCGGGGGGGGCGAGGACGGTATAGCGGCCGGGTAGCGGGGGGGGGGGGGGACGGTATAGAGACCAGGTAGAGGGGGGGGGAGGACGGTATAGAGACCGGGTAGCGGGGGGGGGGGGAGAGGACGGTATAGAGACCGGGTAGGGGGGGGGGGAAGAGGACGGTATAGAGACCGGGTAGCGGGTGGGGCGAGGACGGTATAGAGGCCGGGTAGCGGGTGGGGCGAGGACGGTATAGAGGCCGGGTAGCGGGTGGGGCGAGGACGGTATAGAGGCCGGGTAGCGGGTGGGGCGAGGACGGTATAGAGGCCGGGTAGCGGGTGGGGCGAGGACGGTATAGAGGCCGGGTAGCGGGTGGGGCGAGGACGGTATAGAGGCCGGGTAGCGGGGGGGCGAGGACGGTATAGAGGCCGGGTAGCGGGGGGGGCGAGGACGGTATAGCGGCCGGGTAGCGGGGGGGGGGGGGACGGTATAGAGACCAGGTAGAGGGGGGGGGGAGGACGGTATAGAGACCGGGTAGCGGGGGGGGGAAGAGGACGGTATAGAGACCGGGTAGGGGGGGGGGGGAAGAGGACGGTATAGAGACCGGGTAGCGGGGGGGGGGAGAGGACGGTATGGGGGCCGGGTAGCGGGTGAGGACGGTATAGAGGCCGGGTAGCGGGGGGGTGAGGACTGTAGAGAGGCCGGGTAGCGGGGGGGTGAGAACTGTAGAGAGGCCGGGTAGCGGGGGGTGAGGACTGTAGAGAGGCCGGGTAGCGGGGGATGAGGACTGTAGAGAGGCCGGGTAGCGGGGGGTGAGGACTGTAGAGAGGCCGGGTAGCGGGGGGTGAGGACTGTAGAGAGGCCGGGTAGCGGGGGATGAGGACTGTAGAGAGGCCGGGTAGCGGGGGATGAGGGCGGTATAGAGGCCGGGTAGCGGGGGGTGAGCACAGTATTTAGTCGCGATATGGTCTGTCTCCTCACCTCCGGGTGTCTCCTCTCCGCCGCTCCCCGGCTCCTGGCTCGGTCTTCTGCTCTCCGGGCGCGGCCCCGCTTCCTGCAGTCGTACAGTTTCTCGGCTGGGACAATTCTCCACAAGGCGAAACTACGGAGCGATCGCTGGAACAATCCTCGACTACAGCTGGAACGCGTAGAACTTGCACATGCGCAGTGGCGGCTGCCAGTGAGTCAAAGACGGGGGTGTTATATGTGTGGAGTAGTGACACTTCACAACACTACAACATACAGAATATATACACAACACAACACTACAACATACAGGATATATAACACAACAACATACAGGATATATACACAACACAACACTACAACATACAGAATATATAACACTACAACATACAGAACAGCTGCCACCCCCTCACGCTCTGCAATATACGACAACGGGGGGGGGGGCTATTTATGGAGAAGTAATGATATAGGATCATTTCATCAGTCCCGTATATCTGAATAGGATTTATAAAAGCCCGTTCACATGCTGTAGAAATAATCTCATTCAGACGTGTAGAATAAAACTTTTTGCAGCTCGGGCTACGAAAATGTGTGCGACCGAAACTAGAAGATGCGACTTTTTTGCTCCTATAGAAGGAAATAGGGAAAAGTTTGGCGACTTTGGCGCGCTTCTCCATTCACTTCTATTAAATGCTGCGGTTACAGGACTAATAAAGCAGTAAAGCCGCAGCGTTATCTCACGGCTGACGCAGATTCTACGCAAGATGTGACAAATCGCTTCTTCATTTCTGCAATGAGATTTCTAATCCGCGTCGTGTAAACCATGACGTAAACCGCTGACAACAATAGGAGGCGCAATTTATACAGATTCCGACGTGGATTTTGGTGCAGAATCCGTGACGAGTTTTCAAGCCACCGACAAACGATATGCTTTGAAAACGCGTTTCCAAAAATCTGATGGAGAATTATATGTAGACACTGCGGATCGGGAATGTGCTGCGGGTAAAGGAGCGTCATTGTTGCCTGTCGACAGCTTTAATGAGAGTCGTGTATATAGTGAATGATAACGTCACTACGAGCTGAAAACCTGGCCTAGTCCTGCACTTGCTGCTGATAGCTTGTTACAATGTATCAGTGCAGGTAAAATGTATCAGTCTAGCGTCCAGTCTGTTCAGCTCACACAGGATTGTCTAGACTGGATACTTTTGTAACAAACCCTCAGCTGTGAGAAGTATTAGGATAGACCCCACAGCTCTTGTAATAAGTAATGGAAATGTCTATCCGCTTCATGCAGATCTCGGTCTCCATCGATCTTTTCTTGTCTGTGAAATCAATATCAGATCCTTTAAGGTTCAATACCCCTTTAAATGAAGCCCCGAAATTTAGATTCGTCTTCTCGGTGTTTGATCCCTTATTATTACTATTATTTGGCTTTTATTGATGTCGTTTCCTAATATCATAAAACGAGCGGTCAGTCATTTACAATCCATTTATCATTGGTGAGACGGTCGTGTCCTGCGCAGGAAGAAAACAATCGCTCAGGAAAGAATCCGTTTCCTGCAGCCGAGAAAAGTCACCCGGGGATGATGTCACAGGACGAAGCAGCAGGAAAGAAACGGGGGTCACTCAGGTTACAGGTGACCACACCAAACACAGCACCCCCAAACACTGAGCACCCCATGACCTCCCCCAAACACTGAGCACCCCATGACCTCCCGCAAACACTGAGCACCCCATGACCTCCCCCAAACACTGAGCACCCCATGACCTCACCCAAACACTGAGCACCCCATGACGTCCCCCAAACACTGAATACCCCATGACCACTGCCCCAAACACTGAACACCCCATGACTATGACCTCTGCCCCCAAACACTGAGCACCCCATGACTATGACCACTGCCCCCAAACACAGAACACCCCATGACCTCCCCCAAACACTGAATACCCCATGACCACTGCCCCCAAACACTGAACACCCCATGACCATGATCACTGCCCCCAAACACTGAATACCCCATGATCACTGCCCCCAAACACAGAACACCCCATTACCATGACCACTGCCCCCAAACACTGAATACCCCATGACCATGATCACTGCCCCAAACACTGAACACCCCATGACCATGATCACTGCCCCCAAACACTGAACACCCCATGACCGCTGCCCCCAAACACTGAACACCCCATGACCATGACCACTGCCCCCCAAACACTGAACACCCCATGACCATGACCACTGCCCCCCAAACATAGACCACCCCATGACCATGACCACTGCCCCCCAAACACTGAACACACCATGACCACTGCCCCCCAAACATAGAACACCCCATGACCATGACCACTGCCCCCCAAACACTGAACACCCCATGACCATGATCACCACCCCCCAAACACTGAACACACCATGACCACTGCCCCCCAAACACTGAGCACCCCATGACCTCCCCCAAACACTGAGCACCCCATGACCTCCCCCAAACACTGAGCACCCCATGACCTCCCCCAAACACTGAGCACTCCATGACCTCCCCCAAACACCGAGCACCCCATGACCTGCCCCAAACACTGAACACCCCATGACCACTGCCCCCAAACACTGAATACCCATGACCACGATCACTGCCCCCAAACACAGAACACCCCATGACCATGACCACTGCCCCCCAAACACTGAACACCCCATGACCATGACCACTGCTCCCCAAACACTGAATACCCCATGACCATGATCACTGCCCCCCAAACACTGAACACCCCATGACCATGACCACTGCCCCCAAAGACTGAACACCCCATGACCATGACCACTGCCCCCCAAACACAGAACACCCCATGACCATGACCACCGCCCCCCAAACACTGAACACCCCATGACCACTGCCCCCAAATACTGAATACCCCATGACCATGACCACTGCCCCAAAACACTGAATACCCCATGACCATGACCACTGCCCCCAAACACTGAACACCCCATGACCATGATCACTGCCCCCCAAACACTGAACACCCCATGACCACTGCCCCCAAACACTGAATACCCCATGACCACTGCCCCCAAACACTGAATACCCATTGACCATGATCACTGCCCCCAAACACTGAACACCCCATGACCATGACCACTAGCCCCAAACACTGAACACCCCATGACCACGATCACAGCCCCCCAAACACTGAGCACCCCATGATCACTGCCCCCCAAACACTGAACACCCCATGACAATGACCACTGCCCCCCAAACACTGAACACCCCATGACCATGATCACAGCCCCCCAAACACTGAGCACCCCATGATCACTGCCCCCCAAACACTGAACACCCCATGACAATGACCACTGCCCACCAAACACTGAGCACCCCATTACCATGATCACTGCCCCCCAAACACTGAGAACCCCATGACCATGATCACTGCCTCCAAACACTGAGAACCCCATGACTATGATCACTGCCCCCAAACACTGAGCACCCCATGACCATGATCACTGCCCCCAAACACTGAGCACCCCATGACCATGATCACTGCCCCCCAAACACTGAGCACCCCATGACCATGATCACAGCCCCCCAAACACTGAGCACCCCATGACCATGATCACTGCCCCCAAACACTGAGCACCCCATGGCCATGATCACTGCCCCCAAACACTAAGCACCCCATGACCATGATCACTGCCCCCAAACACTGAGCACCCCATGACCATGATCACTGCCCCCCAAACACTAAACACCCCATGACCATGATCACTGCCCCCCAAACACTGAGCACCCCATGACCATGATCACTGCCCCCCAAACACTGAGCACCCCATGACCATGATCACTGCCCCCAAACACTGAGCACCCCATGACCATGACCACTGCCCCCCAAACACTGAACACCCCATGACCATGACCACTGCCCCCCAAACATAGACCACCCCATGACCATGACCACTGCCCCCCAAACACTGAACACACCATGACCACTGCCCCCCAAACATAGAACACCCCATGACCATGACCACTGCCCCCCAAACACTGAACACCCCATGACCATGATCACCACCCCCCAAACACTGAACACACCATGACCACTGCCCCCCAAACACTGAGCACCCCATGACCTCCCCCAAACACTGAGCACCCCATGACCTCCCCCAAACACTGAGCACCCCATGACCTCCCCCAAACACTGAGCACTCCATGACCTCCCCCAAACACCGAGCACCCCATGACCTGCCCCAAACACTGAACACCCCATGACCACTGCCCCCAAACACTGAATACCCATGACCACGATCACTGCCCCCAAACACAGAACACCCCATGACCATGACCACTGCCCCCCAAACACTGAACACCCCATGACCATGACCACTGCTCCCCAAACACTGAATACCCCATGACCATGATCACTGCCCCCCAAACACTGAACACCCCATGACCATGACCACTGCCCCCAAAGACTGAACACCCCATGACCATGACCACTGCCCCCCAAACACAGAACACCCCATGACCATGACCATGACCACCGCCCCCCAAACACTGAACACCCCATGACCACTGCCCCCAAATACTGAATACCCCATGACCATGACCACTGCCCCAAAACACTGAATACCCCATGACCATGACCACTGCCCCCAAACACTGAACACCCCATGACCATGATCACTGCCCCCCAAACACTGAACACCCCATGACCACTGCCCCCAAACACTGAATACCCCATGACCATGACCACTGCCCCCAAACACTGAATACCCATTGACCATGATCACTGCCCCCAAACACTGAACACCCCATGACCATGACCACTAGCCCCAAACACTGAACACCCCATGACCACGATCACAGCCCCCCAAACACTGAGCACCCCATGATCACTGCCCCCCAAACACTGAACACCCCATGACAATGACCACTGCCCCCCAAACACTGAACACCCCATGACCATGATCACAGCCCCCCAAACACTGAGCACCCCATGATCACTGCCCCCCAAACACTGAACACCCCATGACAATGACCACTGCCCCCCAAACACTGAGCACCCCATTACCATGATCACTGCCCCCCAAACACTGAGAACCCCATGACCATGATCACTGCCTCCAAACACTGAGAACCCCATGACTATGATCACTGCCCCCAAACACTGAGCACCCCATGACCATGATCACTGCCCCCAAACACTGAGCACCCCATGACCATGATCACTGCCCCCCAAACACTGAGCACCCCATGACCATGATCACAGCCCCCCAAACACTGAGCACCCCATGACCATGATCACTGCCCCCAAACACTGAGCACCCCATGGCCATGATCACTGCCCCCAAACACTAAGCACCCCATGACCATGATCACTGCCCCCAAACACTGAGCACCCCATGACCATGATCACTGCCCCCCAAACACTAAACACCCCATGACCATGATCACTGCCCCCCAAACACTGAGCACCCCATGACCATGATCACTGCCCCCCAAACACTGAGCACCCCATGACCATGATCACTGCCCCCAAACACTGAGCACCCCATGACCATGATCACAGCCCCAAACACTGAGCACCCCATGACCATGACCACTGCCCCCAAACACTGAACACCCCATGACCATGACCACTGCCCCCCAAACACTGAACACCCCATGACAATGACCACTGCCCCCCAAACACTGAGCACCCCATTACCATGATCACTGCCCCCCAAACACTGAGAACCCCATGACCATGATCACTGCCTCCAAACACTGAGAACCCCATGACTATGATCACTGCCCCCAAACACTGAGCACCCCATGACCATGATCACTGCCCCCAAACACTGAGCACCCCATGACCATGATCACTGCCCCCCAAACACTGAGCACCCCATGACCATGATCACAGCCCCCCAAACACTGAGCACCCCATGACCATGATCACTGCCCCCAAACACTGAGCACCCCATGGCCATGATCACTGCCCCCAAACACTAAGCACCCCATGACCATGATCACTGCCCCCAAACACTGAGCACCCCATGACCATGATCACTGCCCCCCAAACACTAAACACCCCATGACCATGATCACTGCCCCCCAAACACTGAGCACCCCATGACCATGATCACTGCCCCCCAAACACTGAGCACCCCATGACCATGATCACTGCCCCCAAACACTGAGCACCCCATGACCATGATCACAGCCCCAAACACTGAGCACCCCATGACCATGACCACTGCCCCCAAACACTGAACACCCCATGACCATGACCACTGCCCCCCAAACACTGAACACCCCATGACAATGACCACTGCCCCCAAACACTGAGCAGACCATGATCACTGCCCCCAAACACTGAGCACCCCATGACCATGATCACTACCCCAAACACTGAGCACCCCATGACCATGACCACTGCCCCCAAACACTGAACACCCCATGACCATGACCACTGCCCCCAAACACTGAACACCCCATGACCATGACCACTGCCCCCCAAACACTGAACACCCCATGACCATGATCACTGCCCCCCAAGCACTGAGCACCCCATGACCATGATCACAGCCCCCAAACACTGAGCACCCCATAATGCACCCATAGTGAGGGGACTCATGTTACAGATGATCACTGCCCCCAAACACTGAACCCCGCATGATACCCCGGAAGGAAGGTAAACTCAGAAACATAATGAAGTTGCTAAACCATAAAAGGGGTTATCTGGGATTATACAAATATATCCCCCCAAAAAAAGTTACCAGGGAAAGCTAGGTGACAACCAGCATGTCCGTTATTACAGCTCCCACCAGGATGGCCCCCCAGTTTTCCTAGGCTGATGAATAGTAAATCTTCCTATTTAAAGGGGTATTACGGTTTCAGAAAATAAAGGTTATTCTGTATTTATATATTCAATATACTTTATGCATCAATTCCTCATGGTTTTCAATATCTCTGCTTGCAATCATTTATAGGGGTTTTCCCATAGTCAATATTTATCAACCTAGCCACATGATAGGTGATAAATATCTGATTGTGAGGGTCTGACCGCTGGGCGCACCACGATCATGAGAATGGGCTGACCTGGCTGTACATGGGAGCCCCATAGGAATGGAGCGGTACTGCGCATGCTCGGCCACCGCTCCATTCATTTTTATAGGGCTGCCGAAGATAGTGCTCAGCTGCATAGAAATGAATGGAGTGGTTACTTGGTACTTGGATATTGATTACCTAGGCTTAGGGTAGGTCATCAACATCAGGTCGTTAGGGGTCCGACTCCCGACACCTTCTCATGATTAACCAGGCAGAGCGCCGTACATTTGGTTGTGACTGTGCCTTGTTCTGCATCTCTTTGCACCTCAGTCTTAGGGTATGTTCACACGCCCAAATTACGGACGTAATTTGGGCGTTTTACGCCTGGAATTACGTCCGAAATTACGGCTTGAAAGCGTTGACAAACATCTGCCCATTGAGAGCAATGGGCTGTCGTTTGTCTGTTCACATGAGGCGTATCTTTACGCGTCTCTGTCAAAAGACGGCGCGTAAATAGACGCCCGCGCCAAAGAAGTGACCTGTCACTTCTTCAGACTTAAATGGAGCCGTTTTCCATGGACTCCATGGAAAATCAGCTCCAGTTACGTCCGTAATGGACGCGGCGTTCAAGCGCCTGCACATGCCGTTACGGCTGAAATGACGGGGCTGTTTTCTCCTGGAAACAGCCCCGTAATTTCGGCCGTTACGGACGCTGCCGTGTGAACATACCCTTAGGGTATGTTCACACAGCTTACCTTTTGGCCATTTTTCGGGCCGTAAACGGACGAAAAATCGGAAGCAGAACGCCTCCAAACATCTGCCGACGGCGTTCTGGTCCGACGGGGCGTTTTTTTACGCGGCCGTTTTGAAAAAAACACCCGCGAAAAAGGAGTGCATTTCACTTTTTGAGCCGTTTTTTGAGCCGTTTTTCATTGACTCTATAGAAAAACAGCTAAAAAAACAGACGTAAAAAACACGTGTTGCTAAAAAAATGGCTGAAAATCAGGAGCTGTTTTCCCTTGAAATCAGCTCCGTATTTTCAGACGTTTTTTAGTAAGCGTGCGCACATACCTTTACTCAGGTAATGGGGGCTGAGCTGCAGTACCAGGCACGGCCACTACCAAATGTATGGCGCTGTGCCTTGTTAATCATGAAGAGGACGCAGTGCTCAGCTTCAATCATCTGATTGGTGGGAGTCGGACCCCCAACAATCTGATATTGGTCACCTACACTGAGGATAGGTCATCAACATCAATCCCAGAAAACCCATTTAAAATTGAAAATTTTTGTAATTCGGATTAAAAATGTATACAAATATTTTTTCAATATTTTTTCATTTATTTTCTTCAGACTTCAAATGATTCTCTCGTAGTTTTTTGTTATTATTTACATTTTATTATCAAATTCATTGAGTAAAATTTTTGTTGCCAGTAAATACAATTTATTTTAATGTATCATTAAGGCTTCGTTCACATCTGCGCCAGGGTCCCGTTCCGACGTTCCGTCTGAGCTTTCCGTCGGAACGGGACCCTGACTGACACAAACGGAAACCAAAGGTTTCAATGGTGACGGATCCGGTCCCAATGGTCTCCGTTTGTCTCAGTAGTGCAAGCGTTTTGCCAGAATCAATAGCGTGGTCGACTACACTATTGATTCCGGGAAAAATGAAGGAACCCTTGTACAACTGAGACAAACGGAAACAATTGGCACCGGATCCGTCACCATTGAAATCAATGGTGATGGAAATGGAAACCTTTGGTTTCCGTTTGTGTCTGTCGGGGCTCCGTTCCGACGGAAAGCTCCGATGCAATGTCGGAACGGAGCCCGAGCGCAGATGTGAACGAAGCCTAAGCTATGTTCATGGTCATTTAGTTACTGGTCATTTCTCTCTCCTATATTTGCTGAAGTTAAAAAAAAATAATAGAATAATAAAATCATATAAAAATGTATACAAAAAATATATTTAAAAAAAACATAAAAAATCTAAAAAACAAAACCTGAAGTTTTTTGTAAAGGGTGATGACTTAATAAATATGGTTGAAGACGTGATTAACGCCCCGTAATCGTCGCACATTTTCATTGAGTTGATTTATTTTCGTGTTATTATAATTATTCGTTTTCTGCTCAGCGTCTGTGGGTCTGTGATGGACAGCTGCTTATTCACCCCCAGCCCAGCACTTCCCGAGACCTTATATTATCCGGGACTCAGAAACTCTACAAAGATCGCAATCCAAGAGCCGACCCTCTGAATCGCAAATCCCCTTAGAAAGAATCAGTCGTTTAATAGCAGATGCGTGGGCCAATTATAAACCTTTTGTTAGGGAAATCTCGCGCAGGGCCCGGCGCCTTATGAATTTTCAGTGCTCCTTCAAGTCAGGAAGACAAAAATTCCCATTTTTTTATTTTATATTTTGTATGTAAAGTTTAGGATATTTTTGCTCGTCACTTATCTCATTTCTCAATTTGAAGAAAATGGACTCAAAATGTTTTTACTTTTTATTTTTGTAAAAATGTGGGATTAACGTGCAAGTGGTGATATTAAGTATGAATCCGGCTAAACCTCTGCAGATACTGTGGTCAAGAGTCCGAAACTTAAATCTCCTCTTTAGAGACTCTTGGGTTTGTCGTTGACAAAGGCTTTGTTTCTCAGCTCGGTGAATTAGCATTTTAATAAAAGCTTTTAATGGAATTCCAGGGAAAAAGCTTAAATATAAAAAAAATACTGAAGAGATTTAAGTGGAGCCTTCGGCTTAACAGAGATTTATTTTGTCTCTTGTCAAAGAGGGGTGTGACCCCAGCGCTTCAGAAGATGGTGAGGGCGGCGGCGTCACGAGATCCCCGTGTTCCCCCCTGACGTAGGATGAAGAGTGCCGCCTGGTTATTTTTAGATTATTTTTTCAATGTACATTAACAAGGGCAGATATCCAGTGTCAAGGGGGCACCGCGATGGGCACGGCGCAACGCCATCTTACCCTTTATATTCTGCTTAATCTTTTCCTGTACTAAATAATAATTAGCCAGTTCAGGTCCAAGGTTTTTTGAGCTTTTAGGACCGGGCGCCATTTCTAGTACATGTTTTACGGCTATAACTTTTTTATCTGTTGGGTTATCGATGTGATTTTGCAAATTTTTTTTATTGAATCATTTATGTTCCTTTTCTTATCCTTTTTATACTCAAAATTGTTAGTATTTTTAGGCTTATAGTTTGAAAAAAATTCATCTTCTCATAATAATATGGTGTTACACCACCATTGCGTGAAATTATTAGTTTATAATTTATTTGTTTTTTTTGCACTGCCAGGGGAAATATTTGCTGTTTTAGTAACAATTGTCACTGCTAGGGCTGTGCTGGGTCTAGTCTGACCTAACAGTAGGCCCCTCCTACCAGCATCCCAGCGATCACGTGATCAGTCTTGTGACTACCGGGACTAATAGAAGCAGCCACACTCATTGAGCGCTGTGTATCTGAGAACAGAGGAGACATGATAACTACTTCTGTGATTTCTCTATGGTCTCTAGCAGACTCGGGCTTCACCCCCCACCAGTCACACATTGCTGTTGTATACTAAGGATAGGTCATCAATGTGTTTTCCCACATAAAAAAACACTTTAATCATTGGGGTTGGATTAGAATAGAATGGATACATACAGCTTCTGTCTGATATGTCTGACCTTCTTCATTGTAGAAATCAAAATTTTCAGGCACTAACTAAGGTAACTAAATGTCCCATGATACCTTCCTATGTTAACAGCTAGAGAGGTGTAGTTAGAATATTTCTAGCAGAAACTATAGTTATATAGATCATTTCAAATTGTGAGCCCCCCAAAAAATGCACAGGAGAGGCAAACTGTACCCTGTGCAGCAGCACGCAGCATTTCACAGGCAGTGTACAAATTTGCAAACTCCAAGCCTTTGCAGGGAGGGGCAGGGATTCCTGTAGTGTGTAATTACTACAATCTTATTCTGGACATTTATGACAGTTTTGTCACCTTCCTATGATATGTACCACCCGTATTCTAGGACCTCCTTTTTTTGGCCCCTTAATGTCAGATATAAAGTATCTTCTTTAGAAAACACTTTTGGAACTATACATTATTCTAACTTGGTGTCCTACATGGGTAATAGTGTGACAACTACTAATGGACACCTTTACTGTGCTCATAGGACTAGTCATCCAGCTCTCTTATAGCCCAGCCTGTAAGTGTCAGTCTTTACTGTATTTCTGGCATTCTATTCATAAGTAGAGCTGTAAGTTCCTCCAAGATAGGGGAGCACTGCAGCTCATTGAATTATGGGAGGACACAGAAATAGCGTCACTATAATTGGTAAGGTGAATACATTTTATCCAATAAACCACATGCAATTCTGCTTCTGGGGCCGGGATCTATGGGGCCCCCAGGAAGAGCTCCTTAAAACCTAAGTGTTCTCTGTTCAGCATTGTCAGAGAGGGGGTCACACAAACATCACCCAATCACATGGATTTTCCCAAGGTAAAATATCCCAAAAGATTCAATGCAACTGAGAACGAGTTATCTCCATGGGATTATCACAATTTATTCCCAATGTTCCCACAGAAACAATTCCAGCTGGTCACACGAATCCCCCCTTAAGTGGCCGTTAAATATAAGATGTGCTTATGATAACAATGAGGGGTTAATCCTGCTGGGGGAGGGTGGTGGTTGTTGTGGCAGGGTTGAGGTGGTTGTACCTGTCCTCCAAAACATCCGCCGGCTCCTCCTCCTGCGTGGGATAAGGTGGAGCTGGATGAGAGGGGACCTCATCCAAAAATCTAAAACTTCCCAGTAAATATAAGAGTTCACCGGAGCAGAAGTTGGACTCTGAAGGTAAACACCGGCTATGGCAGGAACCTCCCGAAGGGAAACAACTCAATTTACCAGCACCATGCGTTTTATTTTTCCAAACCTCCTTATTACCAGGATGGAGGGAGAGGCTTAGACTAGAAACGCGTTGTCTGTGTGAATGCGGTGTCCTTTACAGCGGAGCGCTCACCTCCCCTGACGTCTATTTTAGTACATACTTGCATTAAAGGGATTTCAAAAACTTGTTAAAAAAAGTGGCAAAGGAAGAAGTGATGCAATAAGTCGGAAAACCCCTTTTGAATAAGTCGGAAAACCCCTTTAACCATAAAATCTATTCTGAACCATATTTCCTTACAACTCCGCCATCTGCCAATCCTCTATTGTTCCTCCTGCAAATGTATTAATAAATTGACAACTGGGTGTTACCATTCATCCTGTCAAAGGGGCATGGCCCTACGTCTCACTCTGTCAGCACTGATTGGACATTGTCACAGGGACACACCCCCAACTGGTAATACCCAGTTATTAATTTAAATTTCTAGGAGGAATTTCAGAGGAATGGCACAACAAAGAGAATTGTTCTGTTATGATTAACACGAGTATTTTTAAAGCTGACGTGTCAGGAGAGGTCCTCTGTAAGTCAAGCTTTAGATTTTTGTATCACAGCGGCCACATATAGGACAGTAATAGTCCCATGTAGCAGAGCCAGCAGAGATGCCACCTAACTGCTATTAACTTCACACTCTGCTGTAGCTAATGGCGACATGTTATATAGTATCTATACACGTCCCCCAACACTAGAACCCCCATTCACAGGATATTTTATACCTGATCCACCCAAAAGCTTCCGCAAAAACTCCAGAAACTCCCAGGTTCGGAAATATTACACAAGCCCCGCCCCTTTTGGGATCCGTTTTGTGGGTCAATCGCACAGAAAACGGGATGTTGGGAGTTATGTCTGTAAAAAACAGAACATTTATCAATAATGCAATAAAACACGGCGAGCAGATTTACAAAAAATACAAGAGATTGGAGTTGTAGCAGAATTCGAGGGGGGGTTGTGGATTTTCACTCTGGTTTTATGCAGAATTTACAAAGAAAAAGTGATAGGTAATATATATAAGGGTATGTTCACACGAGGGCGTCCGTTACGGCTGAAATTACGGGGATGTTTCAGCCTGAAAACATCCCCGTAATTTCAGCCGTAACGGCATGTGCAGGCGCTTGAACGCCGCGTCAATTACGGGCGTAATTAGCGCTGCAATTCATTGGAGTCAATGAATAACGGCTCCAATTACGGCCAAAGAAGTGACAGGTCACTTCTTTGACGCGGGCGTCTAATATACGCCTCGTGTGAACAGACAAACGTCTGCCCATTGCTTTCAATGGGCAGATGTTTGTCAGCGCTATTGAGGCGCTATTTTCGGGCGTAATTCGGGGCAAAAACGCCAGATTTACGTCCGTAAATAGGCCGTGTGAACATACCCTAATACATCATTGGATACCCTCACCGGACTCACACAGCGATATGGAAGCTGCGGACCGCACAACGGGTTCACCATTCAGGAGTCCAGCAAAACTGGGTGACCACTACTGAGCGCTGAGCTCATGATCTTACAGGTAGTCTCCGGGGCGGACATAACATTGGTGCCATCTGTGCTGCTGCACAGGGGCCCAGTAGGTGAAAGGGCCCATGGTCACCTTACAGCAACCGCCTTCTATCTGTTAGGGCTTGTTTACACGAACGTGTATTACGTCTGTGCAACGTGCGTGATTTTCACGCGTGTCGTACGGACCTGTTAGTCTATGGGGCCGTGCAGACTGTCCGTGAGTTTTGCGCAGCGTGAGTCCGTTGCGTAAAACTCACGACATGTTCTATATTTCTGCGTTTTTCGCGCATCACGCACCCATTGAATTCAATTAGTGCGTGAAAATCCTGCGCACCCCACGGAAGCCCTTCCGTGGGACGCGCGTTATTCGCGCAACAACAGTAAAAGAATGAATGTAAACAGAAAAGCACCACGTGCTACAAACATCCTAACAGAGTGTCATAAAGATGGCGGCTGTGCGAAAAGCACGCAGCCGCGCATCCATCTGAACAGGACACACGGAGCTGTCACGCTGCTGCCATGCGCGCCAAACGCATGCGTCTTGTGCGGGCGCAAAACGCTCACGTTCGTCTGAAAGGCACTTAACAGCTCCGTCTGTCAGCAGTGTATGATGCGCGGCTGCGTGCTTTTCGTGCAGCCGCCATCATTATGACACTCCGTTTGGATGTTTGTAGCACGTGGTGCTTTTCTGTTTACATTCAGAGTTTGCCTGCTGTTGTGTGAATCACGCACGTCCCACGGAGGTGCCTCCGTGTGGCATGCGTGATTTTCACGCACTAATTGACTTCAATGGGTGTGTGATGCGCGAAAAACGCAGAAATATAGGACATGTCGTGAGTTTTACGCAGCGGACTCACGCTGTGCAAAAATCACTGACAGTCTGCACTGCCCCATAGACTAACATAGGTCCGTGCGATGCGCGTGAAAAGCACGTGCGTTGCACGGACGGATTGCACGTTCGTGTAAGTCCGCCCTTACTGGTGGATTATTAGGGAGACATTAGGGGTGATTCATGATGAAATATTGGAGAGCAAGGGGCCCAAATACTGTTCTTACACAGGGGTCCTCCGCTGACTGTGGCCGCCCCTGGTTGTCACCCAGCTTTCTCAGAAACAGATATAATTTTGAACAGACAGATTTGGGGATTTTCTCTCCTATTGGGCGGAGCTCTTTCTTTTAGTGATAAGTGGCGGCGCTGGAGTCACGGGAGCTGATCCTTTTCTTGAGGATCGCACGTCAGACTTGGATGAGACTTGTCGGTACTCGTCACCTGGAAGCACCTGGACTGTGGCTTGTTATTCCTCAGTGCTGAGATCTATTGGAGCGTGGAGCAGGAATAGTGCGCAGTGGAGCCCATTGTGCGCGTTGCTGATAAATGTGCCGTGACGTCTAATTATAAGTAATGAGGTGAGAAGTGATGCGGCTGCTAATCTAATCCAGCTACAAGAAAACATGGATTTCACTCTTGTCCAAAACGTAAAAAAAATTTTCAGCCATCAAGACCTCACATTATGCGGTCTTGATTATCCCCCCCCCCTCCTTAATAATAAAAAGAAAACATAAAGCTTTAATCAATGTTGTCTCATTATCTCATCACTTGCATGATCACTGCCTGCTGTCAGTGAATGAGAACAGTCTTCTTTATATCCAGAATCTGGAACCCTGTACAGACCTAATACTTTTCACAGGTGTGGGTTTGTTCCAATTGTATCCAGTCTAGACAAACCTTTTTGACATAAACAACCTGGACTACAAACTTGTCCATTCTACCTGCACTGATACATTGTAACAAACTATTAGAACAGGAGAGATTTCTGTTACTGATGTGTGTTTCCCTCACAGACAATTGTCTAGATTGGATACAATTGTAGCACACCCTCAGCTGTGACTATTCTGTCTGGACAGTTTTTCAGCCCATGGATCTTATCACGAATGTTCCCATTCACTGACAGCAAACAGAAATCTGAAAAATGAAGTGTATTAGAATTTAGTAAAACTGACATTCTGTCAGCCTGTTCTATCAATAACAAGGAGCGCGGCTCAGAAGAAAATAATTGGCACCAAAACATCGCAGGAAACTGACAACATCTCTGAGTGAAACGTAAAGACCAAACTTTGTATCTCGCTGTAACTTCTGATTTACTAAATAAATGGACGGTTTTACATTTTGGGTGTAAATCCTCTTTAACCCCTTTAGGACACAGCCTATTTTTTCAAATCTGACATGTGTCACTTTATGTGGTAATAACTCCGGAATGTTTTTACCTATCCAAGCGATTCTGAGATTGTTTTCTCGTGACATATTGTACTTTATGTTAGTGAAAACATTTGGTCGATAAATTCAATATTTATTTGTGAAAAACTTCAAATTTTAGCAAAAATTTGCAAAAATTAGCATTTTTCTAAATTTAAATGTATTTGCTTGTGAAACAGATAGTAATACCACACAAAATAGTTACTAGTTAACATCCCCTATATGTCTACTTTATGTTTGCATCATTTTTTTTCACGTACTTTTATTTTTCTAGGATGTTACGAGGCTTAGAACTTTAGCAGCAATTTCTCATATTTTCAATAAAATTTCAATAGGCCATTTTTTCAGGGACCAGTTCAGTTCTGAAGTGGCTTTGAGGGCCTTATATATTAGAAAGTCCCCATAAATCCCCCCATTTTGAAAACTGTACCCCTCAAGGTATTCAAAACCACATTCAGAAAATATTTTAACCCTTTAGGCGTTTCACAGGAATTAAGGCAAAGTAGAGGTGAAATTTACAAATTTCATTTTTTTTGCCGAAATTCATTTGTAATAAAAAAAAATCTGTAACACAGAAGGTTTTACCAGAGAAACGCAGCTCAATATTTATTGCCCAGATTCTGCAGATTTTAGAAATATCCAACATGTGGCCCTAGTGTCCTAATGGACTGAAACACAGGCTGCAGAAGCAAAGGAGCAGCTAGTGGATTTCGGGGCCTCCTTTTTTTAGGAATGTATTTTAGGCACTATGTCAGGTTTGAGGAGGTCTTGTGGTACCTAAACAGCCGAAACCCCCCCAAAGTGACCCCATTTTGGAAACTACACCCTCAAGGCATTTTTCTAGGGGTATAGTTAGAATTTTGACCCCACAGTTTTTTTGCAGAATTTAGTGGAATTAGTCTGTGAAGATGAAAATCACCTATTTTTCTGTGGAAACATAGAATTTTTTCATTTTTACAAGGAATAAAGGAGAAAAAGCACCCCAAAATTTGTAAAGCAATTTCTCCCGATTACGGCAATACCCCATATGTGGTCGTAAACTGATGTTTGGACCCACAGCAGGGCTCAGAAGGGAGGGAGCGCCTTTTGGATTTTGGAGCGCAGATTTTGCTGGATTGGTTTTCAGTGCCATGTCGGGTTTGCAACGCCCCGGAGGGACCAAAACAGTGGAAACCCGCCAAAAGTGACCACATTTTGGAATCTACACCCCTCAAGGAATTTTTCTAGTGGTATAGTGATCATTTTGGCCCCTCAGGATCTTTTTTAGAGCTAGGGTGACCAAAAAACAGCGATTTTGGCGCTTTAAATTCTTTATTTATTACAGCGTTCACCGTGCGCAATAAATTACGTTTTAATTTATTCTGCCGGTCGGTACGATTACGCCGATACCATATGTGTATAGTTTTTTTTACGTTTTGCAGCGTTTGCACAATAAAATTAAGTTTCTATAAAATAATTTATTTTCTGGGACACGCTATTCTGAGCCGTAACTTTTTTATTTTTTCGTCAAAAAAGCTGAGGGAGGTCTTGTTTTTTGCGGGACGGGTTGTAGTTTTTATTGGTACCATTTTGGGGTAAATGCGACTTTTTGATCACTTTTTATTCTATATCTTGGGAGGGGTGGTGACCAAAAAATAGCGATGCTGACAGTTTTCCGTTTATTTTGTTTGCGGCGTTCACCGTGCGGAAAAATTAACATTATAGTTTCATAGATTGGGTCGTTACGAACGCGGCAATACCAAATATGTGTACTTTTTTTTAACGTTTTCATTTTTTCCCTATAATAAATGACTTATTATAGGAAAACAAAACCTTTTATTTTTACACTTTTATAAAACATTTTTATTAACTTTTTTTTACTTTTTACACTTTATATTTTTGTTTATTAACTTTTCTATTACTTTTTACACTTTCTTTTTTTGACCTGCAGCTCTGATCGCTGCTGGAATACATTACACTACCTAGGTAGTGTAATGTATTCCAACTGTCAGTGTGACGTCACAGTCACTCTGACAGTTGGTCTACGAGGATCAGCAGAGGCTGATCCTCATAGGCTGACATACATGGCAGACTTGGGGGCCGTTGTCTGGCCCCCGGGTGCCATCACAAGCATCAGAAGCCCCCACGATTGCATGGGGGCTGCTGATGCGCTACAAACCCGCTACATGCGGAGATCGCAATCGAGCCCCGCATGTAACGGGTTAATTGCCGAAATCAGCGGCGATGAGCCGCTGATCGGCAACACTGGTGAGTGTCAGCTGTCGGGGACAGCTGATCTCCAAGTTCCCGATGCACACTGTCGCCGACAGTGTGCATCGGGAACGGCACAGTGACTTTCTGTCACTCTGACAGGAAGCCTATCAGGACCAGCCGAAGGTTGGTCCTGATGGGCTTCTGTCCGTGGCAGACCCGGAAGCCATTGTTTGGCTTCCGTTTGCCATACTAACTATCGGCAGACCCCGCGATTTCGGACGGGGGTCTGCCGATATGTTAGAAACCCCTAAAATTCGGCGATTGCACCCGATCGCCGAATTTAAGGGGTTAATGCGCCGAAATCAGCGGCAAAGGACCGCTGGCCGGCAAGAGGGGAGTGTCAGCTGTCGGCGACAGCTGACCTCCTGGTTCCCGGTGCACACTGTCGCCGACAGTGTGCACTGGGATTAACTCAGTAACTGTACGTCCTCGTGCGGGAAGTAACTTCCCGCAACGACGTACAGTTACGTCCTGGTGCGGATAGGGGTTAAATATTAAACACTGCGCCATTTCTCCTGTAGGGTATGTCCACCCGTAGAAAAAAAAACTGCAGATTTTCCGCAACGGATTTTATTGCGGACAATCCATTGCATCATCATACAGTAGCAGCAGAGGGGAAGAGATTTAAACAAATCTTATTCACATTTTGCATAAAAAACCCGCCGACAAAGTGTTCAGAAATTGACATGCGGTGCGGTTTTTTAATCCGCAGCATGTCAATTCATGCTGCGGAATCGCTGCTTTTCTGTTGCGGGTTTTCCCCATTTAATTCAATGGGGAGTTAAAAACCCGCAACAAATAGCAGATGTTGAGATTTTTGCGGTGGAAAAGCTGCAATTCCGCTGCAAAAATCGCAACACAAAAAAAACAACAATCTCCTATTTACCCAAAACTCTCTGTTCCTGCGCGTGCCCGGCCTCCAGGACTGACGATTCATCTCATGTGACTGCTGCAAACGTCATCCCAGGAGGCCGGGCTGCAGGACGTCAGAGGGGCGCGTCGCCATGGCTACAGGTAAATATAGGCTTTTTTTTTTACATGCTGTTTTCTGCAGCGGACATTATGGCCGAAAAACTGCGCCTCAATTTGGTGCAGTTTTTCATCCGGAATTCCCTACGAGGACCAGGATGGATATGCTGTGTACTTTTACGCAGCGTATCCGCCCTGTGTGAATATAGCCGTACTGCGGATTCTGATGATTGTGGAGGTCCCACTGGTGACTGCCTGACCCTCCGCTCCTGCAGTCTGAAGTCATATTGGCAGCTTCTCCTCCTCAGTAGATGTCACATTGGCAGCTTCTCCTCCTCAGTAGATGTCACATTGGCAGCTTCTCCTCCTCAGTAGATGTTACATTGGCAGCTTGTCCTCCTCAGTACATTTCACATTGGCAGCTTGTCCTCCTCAGTAGATGTCACATTGGCAGCTTGTCCTCCCCAGTAGATAACACATTGGCAGCTTGTCCTCCCAGTAAATGTCACATTGGCAGCTTGTCCTCCTCAGTAGATGTCACATTGGCAGCTTGTCCTCCTCAGTAGATGTCACATTGGCAGCTTGGCCTCCTCAGTAGATGTCACATTGGCAGCTTCTCCTCCTCAGTAGATGTCACATTGGCAGCTTCTCCTCCGTAGATGTCACATTGGCAGTTTATCCTCCTCAGTAGATGTCACATTGGCAGCTTCTCCTCCTCAGTAGATGTCACATTGGAAGCTTGTCCTCCTCAGTAGATGTCACATTGGCAGCTTCTCCTCCTCAGTAGATGTCACATTGGCAGCTTGTCCTCCTCAGTAGATGTCACATTGGCAGCTTCTCCTCCTCAGTAGATGTGACATTGGCAGCATCTCCTCCTCAGTAGATGTCTCATTGGCAGCTTCTCCTCCTCAGTAGATGTCACATTGGCAGCTTGTCCTCCTCAGTAGATGTCACATTGGCAGCTTCTCCTCCTCAGTAGATGTCACATTGGCAGCTTCTCCTCCCCAGTAGATGTCACATTGGCAGCTTATCCTCCTCAGTAGATGTCACATTGGCAGCTTATCCTCAGTAGATGTCACATTGGCAGCTTGTCCTCCTCAGTAGATGTCACATTGGCAGCTTGTCCTCCTCAGTAGATGTCACATTGGCAGCTTGTCCTCCTCAGTAGATGTCACATTGGCAGCTTGTCCTCCTCAGTAGATGTCACATTGGCAGCTTGTCCTCCTCAGTAGATGTCACATTGGCAGCTTCTCCTCTTCAATAGATTTCACATTGGCAGCTTGTCCTCCTCAGTAGATGTCACATTGGCAGCTTGTCCTCCTCAGTAGACGTCACATTGGCAGCTTGTCCTCCTCAGTAGATGTCACATTGGCAGCTTTTCCCCCCATTAGATGTCACATTGGAAGCTTGTTCTCCTCAGTAGATGTCACATTGACAGCTTCCCCGCCTCAGTAGATGTCACATTGGCAGCTTGTCCTCCTCAGTAGATGTCACATTGGCAGCTTCTCCTCCTCAGTAGATGTCACAATGGCAGGTTGTCCTCCTCAGTAGATGTCACATTGGCAGCTTCTCCTCCTCAGTAGATGTCACATTGGCAGCTTCTCCTCCTCAGTAGATGTCACATTGGCAGCTTCTCCTCCTCAGTAGATGTCACATTGGCAGCTTCTCCTCCTCAGTAGATGTCACATTGGTAGCTTGTCCTCCTAAGTAGATGTCACATTGGCAGCTTGTCCTCCTCAGTAGATGTCACATTGGCAGCTTGCCCCCCCCCCCCCCAGTAGATGTCACATTGGCAGCTTATCCTCCTCAGTAGATGTCACATTGGCAGCTTGTTCTCCTCAGTAGATGTCACATTGGCAGCTTCTCCTCCTCAGTAGATGTCTCATTGGCAGCTTGTCCTCAGTAGATGTCACATTGGCAGCTTCTCCTCCTCAGTAGATGTCACATTGGCAGCTTGTCCTCCTCAGTAGATGTCACATTGGCAGCTTCTCCTCCTCAGTAGATGTGACATTGGCAGCATCTCCTCCTCAGTAGATGTCTCATTGGCAGCTTCTCCTCCTCAGTAGATGTCACATTGGCAGCTTGTCCTCCTCAGTAGATGTCACATTGGCAGCTTCTCCTCCTCAGTAGATGTCACATTGGCAGCTTCTCCTCCCCAGTAGATGTCACATTGGCAGCTTATCCTCCTCAGTAGATGTCACATTGGCAGCTTATCCTCCTCAGTAGATGTCACATTGGCAGCTTGTCCTCCTCAGTAGATGTCACATTGGCAGCTTGTCCTCCTCAGTAGATGTCACATTGGCAGCTTGTCCTCCTCAGTAGATGTCACATTGGCAGCTTGTCCTCCTCAGTAGATGTCACATTGGCAGCTTGCCCTCCTCAGTAGATGTCACATTGGCAGCTTCTCCTCCTCAGTAGATGTCACATTGGCAGCTTCTCCTCCTCAGTAGATGTCACATTGGCAGCTTGTCCTCCTCAGTAGATGTCACATTGGCAGCTTGTCCTCCTCAGTAGATGTCACATTGGCAGCTTTTCCCCCCATTAGATGTCACATTGGAAGCTTGTTCTCCTCAGTAGATGTCACATTGACAGCTTCCCCGCCTCAGTAGATGTCACATTGGCAGCTTGTCCTCCTCAGTAGATGTCACATTGGCAGCTTCTCCTCCTCAGTAGATGTCACAATGGCAGCTTGTCCTCCTCAGTAGATGTCACATTGGCAGCTTCTCCTCCTCAGTAGATGTCACATTGGCAGCTTCTCCTCCTCAGTAGATGTCACATTGGCAGCTTCTCCTCCTCAGTAGATGTCACATTGGCAGCTTCTCCTCCTCAGTAGATGTCACATTGGCAGCTTCTCCTCCTCAGTAGATGTCACATTGGTAGCTTGTCCTCCTAAGTAGATGTCACATTGGCAGCTTGTCCTCCTCAGTAGATGTCACATTGGCAGCTTGCCCCCCCCCCCCAGTAGATGTCACATTGGCAGCTTATCCTCCTCAGTAGATGTCACATTGGCAGCTTGTTCTCCTCAGTAGATGTCACATTGGCAGCTTCTGCTCCTCAGTAGATGTCACATTGGCAGCTTGTCCTCCTCAGTAGATGTCACATTGGCAGCTTCTCCTCCTCAGTAGATGTCACATTGGCAGCTTATCCCCCCAGTAGATGTCACATTGGCAGCTTATCCTCCTCAGTAGATGTCACATTGGCAGCTTATCCTCCTCAGTAGATGTCACATTGGCAGCTTGTCCCCCCAGTAGATGTCACATTGGCAGCTTGTCCTCCTCAGTAGATGTCACATTGGCAGCTTGTCCTCCTCAGTAGATGTCACATTGGCAGCTTTTCCCCCCAGTAGATGTCACATTGGAAGCTTGTTCTCCTCAGTAGATGTCACATTGACAGCTTCCCCTCCTCAGTAGATGTCACATTGGCAGCTTGTCCTCCTCAGTAGATGTCACATTGGCTGCTTCTCCTCCTCAGTAGATGTCACATTGGCAGCTTGTCCTCCTCAGTAGATGTCACATTGGCAGCTTCTCCTCCTCAGTAGATGTCACATTGGCAGCTTGTCCTCAGTAGATGTCACATTGGCAGCTTCTCCTCCTCAGTAGATGTCACATTGGCAGCTTCTCCTCCTCAGTAGATGTCACATTGGCAGCTTCTCCTCCTCAGTAGATGTCACATTGGTAGCTTGTCCTCCTAAGTAGATGTCACATTGGCAGCTTGTCCTCCTCAGTAGATGTCACATTGGCAGCTTGTCCCCCCAGTAGATGTCACATTGGCAGCTTATCCTCCTCAGTAGATGTCACATTGGCAGCTTGTTCTCCTCAGTAGATGTCACATTGGCAGCTTCTGCTCCTCAGTAGATGTCACATTGGCAGCTTGTCCTCCTCAGTAGATGTCACATTGGCAGCTTCTCCTCCTCAGTAGATGTCACATTGGCAGCTTATCCACCCAGTAGATGTCACATTGGCAGCTTATCCTCCTCAGTAGATGTCACATTGGCAGCTTATCCTCCTCAGTAGATGTCACATTGGCATCTTGTCCCCCCAGTAGATGTCACATTGGCAGCTTGTCCGCCTCAGTAGATGTCACATTGGCAGCTTGTCCTCCTCAGTAGATGTCACATTGGCAGCTTGTCCTCCTCAGTAGATGTCACATTGGCAGCTTCTCCTCCTCAGTAGATGTCACATTGGCAGCATCTCCTCCTCAGTAGATGTCACATTGGCAGCATCTCCTCCTCAGTAGATGTCACCCTCTTGGGGCATTGTTTGGTAATTAGCTCCCTAATCTTTGATTGCATGCTGGAGAAAAACATGATTCATCAAACACCAGCGAGGGGCTGTAAATACTGTGACTGATGCCCCCCATGCACTTATGATAATAACCCCCTATTCTTTCACTAAGTGAAAACCTATCAAACACCGGGGTCCAGGGTTAGAGTGGCCAACAAGAGGAACGGAGGAGGCTCCAGTCTGTCCAGGCTCTGACGTTATCACCGTGTGGACCCACTGGGCCATACCGCGTGGCGGGATAGCAGCCGGCCAACTAGGTACAAAAGTCCAGAACGGGTACCTGAGGCAATGTAGACAGTAGCGGTGACACGACTTGACTTCACTGTAGATGGCACAGAGGCACGGTCGCACGGGATACAGGGTACAGGCAGCAGGACCGGGTAACACTGGGAACTGGAAAACACTAGGAGACCATTTGCAAGACAAACTTTAGGTATACAACGACGCTCAGGAAAGGATCAAGTGGGCAGAGCCCTTTTTATAGTCCAGCAGCACTCTGGGCTAATTACAGATTAATAACAACTGGACGCGTACTGGCGCTTTAAGGACGCGCACGCCAAAAGCATGTGGCCCACTCCTAATTATTGAGTTCAGAAGGTGTTTTAGCCACATGTGAGTGTTATTATTAACTGCTAGATCTGCCCCGGTCACATGTGAGTGTTATTAACTGCTAGATCTGCCCCGCTCACCTGTAAGTGCTATTATTATCTGCTAGATCTGCCCCGGTCAATTGTGAGTTGTTATTATTATCTGCTAGATCTGCCCTGGTCACCTGTAAGTGTTATTATTATCTGCTAGATCTGCCTCGGTCAATTGTGAGTTGTTATTATTATCTGCTAGATCTGCCCTGGTCACCTGTAAGTGTTATTATCTGCTAGATCTGCCCCGCTCACCTGTAAGTGCTATTATTATCTGCTAGATCTGCCCCGGTCAATTGTGAGTTGTTATTATTATCTGCTAGATCTGCCCCGCTCACCTGTAAGTGTTATTATTATCTGCTAGATCTGCCTCGGTCAATTGTGAGTTGTTATTATTATCTGCTAGATCTGCCCTGGTCACCTGTAAGTGTTATTATCTGCTAGATCTGCCCCGGTCACCTGTAAGTGCTATTATTATCTGCTAGATATGCCCCGGTTACCAGTAAGTGCTATTATTATCTGCTAGATCTGCCCCGGTCACATGAGTGTTATTATCTGCTAGACCTGCTCTGGTCACCTGTAAGGGTATGTCCACACGGCACCCTCCGTTACGGCTGTAATTACGGAGTTGTTTTCAGGAGAAAACAGCTCCGGCATTTCAGACATAATGGCATGTGCAGGCGCTTTTCGCTGCGTCCATTACGGACATAATTGGAGCTGTTTTTCCATGGTGTCAATGGAAAACGGCTCCAATTACGTCTCAAGAAGTGACAGGCACTTCTTTGATGCGGGTGTCTTTTTTACGCGCAGTCTTTTGACTGCGGCGTGTAAAAAAAATGACCGTCGGGACAGTACATCGTAAAGCCCATTCAAATGAACGGGCAGATGTTTGCCGACGCTTTGGTGCCGTATTTTCGGACGTAATTTGAGGTTAAAACGCCCGAATTACGTCCGTAAATAGTGTGTGTGAACCCAGCCTAAGTGTTATTATTATCTGCTAGACCTGCCCCGGTCACATGTGAGTGTTATTAACTGCTAGATCTGCCCAGGTCACCTGTAAGTGTTATTATTATCTGCTAGATCTGCCCTGGTCACATGTGAGTGCTATTATTAGCTGCTAGATCTGCCCTGGTCACATGTGAGTGTTATTAACTGCTAGATATGCCCTGGTCACATGTGAGTGTTATTAACTGCTAGATCTGCCCTGGTCACATGTGAGTGCTATTATTAGCTGCTAGATCTGCCCTGGTCACATGTGAGTGCTATTATTAACTGCTAGATCTGCCCTGGTCACATGTGAGTGTTATTAACTGCTAGATCTGCCCAGGTCACTTATGAGACACTGAAAAACGGACAGAATTAGGACATGTTTTACTATTGATGGAACGAACGCACGGAACCGTTAAAACAATGGAAGTGCGCCCGGCCCCATAGAAATGATCGTGTCAGGGTGCGGTATAACTGAAGTGGGCACGAGGCCTGACCAACATGTGATACTGTCAGCGTGGAGTGTGAGGGATCCTTTCTGCAGCACATCTCGCAGTTATCTGACACTTTGCTCCATGACCTGCAGACATTACACGTGGTTACGGTGGGAGAAGCCGCGGAGATGTATATTGTGTGTTCAGCGTCTCGGGTCTGAGCGCCGGTATCCGCCTGTTTTCATTCACGGCCTTCTAGGGAGAAGACGATTGCAGAACATTTCAAACATTTCACAGCGAGAAACACGGCAGCGGCTGAGACACCACCAAAACGAAATCATTGTGTACAGAGGAGAAGGTCAGAGCGTCATTCACTGCAACACGGCAGCTCCGGTTCCATGAGAACACCACACGCTGCTCCCCAGGAGGAAGATTCACAGGATTCACCTTTATGTAACTACAGCTAAATACGCAATTTTCCAATTTTTTTCTGCATTTCCATTTCTGAATATTTTCAAGATCTCTGCTTGCTACCAGTGACTAAGAATATTCTTATTCAACTCCAGACTTAATGCGTCTTAGGGTATGTTCACACAGCTTATTTTCGGACGTTTTTCGGGCCATAAACACCCAGAAAAACGTCTGAAAAATCAGAAGCAGAGCGCCTCCAAGCATCTGCCCATTGATTTCAATGGGAAAAACTGCGTTCTATTCCGACGGGCTGTATTTTTAAAAAACGCCCGCGAAAAAGTACATGTCACTTCTTGAGCCGTTTTTGGAGCCATTTTTCATTGACTCTATAGAAAAACAGTCATAAAAAAAACGGCTGAAAATCAGGAGCTATTTTCCCTTGAAAACAGCTCCGTATTTTCAGATGTTTTTTTAATAACTGTGTGAACAGAGCCTTATAGCTGTGGATTTTTTATGATTATATTCAGTCCAGACAATCAGTGAACTAAATACATAACAGTACAGGATAAGTAATGTAATGTATGTACACAGTGACTCCACAAGCAGAATAGTGAGTGCCGCTCTGGAGTATAATACAGGATATAACTTAGTATCAGTACAGGATAAGTAATGTAATGTACACAGTGACTCCACCATCAGAATAGTGAGTGCAGCTCTGGAGTATAATACAGGATATAACTCAGGATCAGTACAGGATAAGTAATGTAATGTATATACACAGTGACTCCACCAGCAGAATAGTGAGTGCCGCTCTGGAGTATAATACAGGATGTAACTCAGGATCAGTACAGAATAAGTAATGTAATGTATGTACGCAGTGACTCCACCAGCAGAATAGTGAGTGCAGCTCTGGAGTATAATACAGGATGTAACTCAGGATCAGTACAGGATAAGTAATGTAATGTATGTACACAGTGACTCCACCATCAGAATAGTGAGTGCAGCTCTGGAGTATAATACAGGATATAACTCAGGATCAGTACAGGATAAGTAATGTAATGTATATACACAGTGACTCCACCAGCAGAATAGTGAGTGCCGCTCTGGAGTATAATACAGGATGTAACTCAGGATCAGTACAGAATAAGTAATGTAATGTATGTACGCAGTGACTCCACCAGCAGAATAGTGAGTGCAGCTCTGGAGTATAATACAGGATGTAACTCAGGATCAGTACAGGATAAGTAATGTAATGTATGTACACAGTGACTCCACCAGCAGAATAGTGAGTGCAGCTCTGGAGTATAATACAGGATGTAACTCAGGATCGGTACAGGATAAGTAATGTAATGTATGTACACAGTGACTCCACCAGCAGAATAGTGAGTGCAGCTCTGGAGTATAATACAGGATGTAACTCAGGATCAGTACAGGATAAGTAATGTAATGTATGTACACAGTGACTCCACCAGCAGAATAGTGAGTGCAGCTCTGGAGTATAATACAGGATATAACTCAGGATCAGTACAGGATAAGTAATGTAATGTATGTACACAGTGACTCCACCAGCAGAATACTGAGTGCAGCTCTGGAGAATAATACAGGATGTAACTCAGGATCAGTACAGGATAAGTAATGTATGTACACAGTGACTCCACCAGCAGAATAGTGAGTGCAGCTCTGGAGTATAATACAGGATATAACTCAGGATCAGTACAGGATAAGTAATGTAATGTATGTACACAGTGACTCCACCAGCAGAATAGTGAGTGCAGCTCTGGAGTATAATACAGGATATAACTCAGGATCAGTACAGGGTAAGTAATGTAATGTATGTACACAGTGACTCCACCAGCAGAATACTGAGTGCAGCTCCTGAGTATAATACAGGATAAGTAATGTAATGTATGTACACAGTGACTCCGCTGTTGATGCAGATTAATTCTATATATGAAATATTACATGGTTTTTGCCTTATAGTTGCTCTTTGTCCGTCTTTTGCTTTGTGGAAAACTGGGAGAATGTACCGTAATGCAGCTACGTTGGTAACAATAGAAAGTTCTTATCTGGTAACATCTACAATGACGGCTTTGCCTTTCGCCCAAATTATCCCAGAGACGGGAGCAATTTTCCCATTGACGTCAGATTAGTCTTCTCTTTGAATAGGATGTGGACGTAATCTCAGAGATCTCACTCGCCTTTATCCATAAGAAAGTAACTGTATGTATGGCTTCCCGTCCCAGCCCTCTTGAAACTAATGTTTCCCAATTGTTCACATGCGAGAGTCTTGAGTGGTCAACGTAAATCGGTTTATAACGAAACAAAAAAAAGGGGAGAGCACGACTGTTTGTCAAGCCTTAAGAGCGACAAAAATCTCCTGGTGCTTCCAACTGTGTGATGAACCCAAAAAGAGGGCTTGAATTGGCGTCGCGTTTTGCCGCGGCTTAGCCGGGGACACACACGTCGCTGGGATGAATGGTGTCCACAATGGACGCTTTGGGTAGAACAATGGCTTCTGTAAGCAAAACAGTGAAGCACTTGGCCTGCAAGGGAAAACGTGGCAAAGCCTGATAATGGGAGAACACAATCGCCCACCAGTCCCTGCGCCAAAGAGAATGGAGTTACCTCTTAATTTGACATTGTGGGACGCTGCGTACACATCCTGTATGCTGATCCCCGCAGCCACCCTGAGTGAGGGCAGTGATGCCTAAAACTGCGAAATGGTCACTGAGCAGAGTTAAAACAGACTCCCCCACCCTTTTTTAAAGCACAACGGGGACAAGACATCTTGGAGAACAAAGAAAAATACCCCAATGCACAATTTAAGAAACATACACTGCAACGTACAAAGCCCCCAGAGATCCACCACCAGACCTGGAGGAGAGGAACGAGGCCTGCACTTTATCACTTGCACGGTCCTCAAACTCATGGACCATCTGCAATAATTGTTTAAATCTTTTACATTATATGGAGCAAATCTGGAACAACAGAGCAAAAGAACTTGGGAACACTGGTTAAAAGCCATCGCATGTACAGCACTCAATGCCAAGCAGCTGCTGCAAAAGCAGATAAGATCTTATGTTGCATATAAGGCTTCATTCACATCCGCGCCAGGGTCCCGTTCCGACATTCCGTTGGAACGGGACCCTGACTGCCACAAATTCCGTTTCCATCAGCATTGATTTCAATGACGGATCCGGTGCTAATGGTTTCCATTTGTCACAAATGTGCACGGGTCCCGTTGTTTTGACAGAATCAATAGCGTGGTCGACTACGCTAATGATTCCGGCAAAACGACGGAACCCGTGCACAACTGAGATAAACGGAAACCATTAGCACCGGATCCGTCACCATTGAAATCAATGGTAATGGAAACTGAAACCTATGGTTTCCGTTTGGGTCAGTCAGGGCTCCGTTCCGATGAAAGCTCAGACGTTCTGTCGGAACGGAGCCCTGGCGCAGATGTGAACGAAGCTTGAGAGAGATAAAACTGGGGAGTCTAATCAAATATAAGACACTTGTGAGTCCACATCTTGAATTCGGGGGCACCAGTGGTAGGACAAGCTCTCTTGTTGCCCAAGGGGGTTTCAGAATGTGCCCCATTCCTGTGGGGTACAGTTTTGGACACTATACTGTTGACAGGATATAAGAGGTATGGAGGGAGTTCAAAGTCAAGGGACAGTAAAGCTGCCTATACTTTTACGGTCTAAAACTATTCCTCCTCGCTCCGCCATACACATGGACGCTCGGCCACAAATCAAGTGACAACCTCAGATCTCCATCATCCTCCGTGATTGTCACTGAGATCCACCAGTGATTGCTGCAAGCGTTCAGGGTAATAGAAGAACTGCATTTTTGTGCGCTCAGCTCATATCTGCGGACAATATTCTAGAAAATATCTCAGTACTGCCCTGCCAGGTCCTTCCTCCTCAATGACATCATCATAGAACTACATTTCCCAACACTGCTTGCTGTGGGGCATAGTGTGGCCACTGGTATGGAGCCTCTTCGTCCGCTCTCAGTCGCATCTTGTCACATTTATCAGATCATTTTCGCTGGGTTGCCCTTTGAATGTACCTGACCCTCGATCACCTCTTCTGTATCACTCAACATTTCTGGAATATGGCGGTAATAATTCCCTCCAAGCTTTATATGTCGTTCTGCCCGAATGCTGAAATCTTTTGACATTTGTAAAGTATCAATCCCGTAGCCGTCACGTAGGGCGCACGCACGCCTCTTTCACACTTCTGAGCACACACCTTTATTCTTCTGGCTGGGAGATGAGGAATCTATATATCTGTTGGATGTCCAGGCTGTATCACAGCGCACATCCACTTATTCAATTTTGTTTTTTCACTGTGTGTTTGTCACAAGGATTTTGGGATGTGGTGCCCTTTTGGGACCCTCCTGAGGTCTAGGGGGAAAATGTGTGGCCATCTGGTTCCGTTTTCCCCTGCAACCTGGACTCCCTTCTTCGGAGGGGAGGTGCGACCTTGATACAGGCTCCTAGGTGGACACTGGGGTGGCAGCCCAGGTAGAAGCCTAGGCATGGGCGTAGCTAGGGGGGGCAGGCGGGGCATGTGCCCCGGGCGCATCTTAGAGGGGGGCGCCAGCACCACCCCCTCCTGCACTATAATTGTACCTGCGTCTATAGGACACAGGTACAACAGGTACAATTAGAAGCAATGAATTGCCCGGTACGTTCCGTGCTCGGCCATTCAGCGCTTCGCTTCCGTCGCTGAAAGGCGCTGACTGACGGAAAGTCATCCTGCCCAGCCAATCAGCGCCTTTCATAGACACTTCAGTCAACCCCCAGGAGACCTGCGCAGAAGAGAGCAGGAAGAGAGCAGGTCTCCATGGCTGCCGGACGGCGTGGGAGCGGGAATAAGGTGAGTTTGAATAGTTTATTTTATTGTAATAAAAAGTGTGTGGCTTTATCTACAGGGGGGGGCTTTATCTACAGGGGGGGGGCTTTATCTACGGGGGGCTTTATCTACGGGGGGGCTTTATCTAAAGGGGGCTTTATCTACAGGGGGCTTTATCTACGGGGGGCTTTATCTACAGGAGGCTTTATCTACAGGGGGGGCTTTATCTACAGGGGGCTTTATCTACAGGAGGCTTTATCTACAGGGGGGGCTTTATCTACGGGGGTGGCTTTATCTACAGGGGGCTTTATCTACAGGGGGCTTTATCTATGGGGGGGCTTTATCTACAGGAGGCTTTATCTACAGGGGGCTTTATCTACGGGGGAGGCTTTATCTACGGGGGTGGCTTTATCTACAGGGGGCTTTATCTACAGGGGGCTTTATCTACGGGGGTGGCTTTATCTACGGGGGGCTTTATCTACAGGGGGGCTTTATCTACAGGGGGGCTTTATCTACAGGGGGGCTTTATACTGGGGTGGGCTATCTATGGAGCACTATATACAGGCTATATCTATAGGGGGCTATATACAGGGGTGGGCTATCTGTGGAGAACTATATACAGGGGTGGACTATATGTGGAGAACTATATACAGGGGTGGGCTGTATCTACAGGTTGGCTATATACAGGGGTGGGCTATCTGTGTAGCACTATAGGGGGAGCTATTTGTGGAACACTATAAACGGGTGGGCTATATGGGGGCACTATCTACAGGGGGCTCTATGGCAGGCACTACCACAGGGGGCACAGTGTGTGTGTGTGACACAGCGTATGGTGCTATTATAATTAGAGGTGCAGTGTATGGCGCTATTATATTTAGAGGCGTAGTGTGTGGTATAATGATAACTTTATATTTATTTATAGGTGCAGAAATGTTGGAAAAGTGAGAAGCTGAAGACATGTGAGCGGCAAACTGCAGAAATGGGCTGTGACCGGGAGAAACCACCATAGAGGTCTGGACAGGATGGAGAAAAAGAACTAGAATCTGAGATGTCACCGGAGAGTCACTTAATGTAAATGTTTATTCTGCCTCTAATCAGCACTGTAGTCACTGTATGATCTGCAGCGAGATGATGGGTGGTGTGATTATGATATGATTTATTTTTTGTGAAACAGCAACTCCCAGCATATCCTTACCATTGTTCGGGCTATGCTGGGAGCTGTAGTTTTACGCCGTACAAACCTATACGGCAGGGGTTGCACTAATTTGAGCTATATTTGTGCTGGTGTTGTATTTATGTAGTGAGCTTTGTTCTAGTGCTGTATATATGTACTGAGCTTTGTTCTAGCACTGTATATATGTAATGAGCTTGGTTCTGGTGCTGTATATATGTAATAAGCCTTGTTCTGGTGCTGTATATATGTATGAGCTTGGTTCTGGTGCTGTATATATGTAATAAGCCTTGTTCTGGTGCTGTATATATGTATGAGCTTGGTTCTGGTGCTGTATATATGTACTGAGCTTGGTTCTGGTGCTGTATATATGTAATGAGCTTGGTTCTGGTGTTGTATATAGAACTATATTGCTTGTAAAATTTACAAATGTTTTTATGCCCGAGTTACATAAAAAGAAATGTGGAAAAGAAATGACACGTCATTGATTGGTAGAGAAAATAAACACGGCGAGGGGGAAGGAGATGTTGGGAAAGATGTTGGGGGGGGGCGCCAAACTGAATCTTTGCCCGGGTGCTGGAGAACCTAGCTACACCTCTGGCCTAGGAGTCTGTTTGGGTCTCCCTAAGCTTCGGCGAGGGGGGATCATCGATCCTCGATCCTCTAGGCCTATGGTTTGGAGGGTCGGGGAATGGTTATGCGGGGCCTCTCTCTTTTAAGAGAAGGGCTGCTATAGACCGGATCCTTGTGCACTTTTTGTGTGGCACCTCTGCACTTTTTATGCACTTGGGTGATGGAAAGCACGGCTCGGGCTTTCAATAAAAAAAAAGTTTATTTTGCAGTTTTTGAGTTTGTTTGATCTCTTGCAAGCACTAGTGGCAGCCATTACCACGCCAGTATGGATTGTTACCAGCTTTCCACTGACCCTGAATGGCAATAAATCTGCATTGCTATGGAGAGTCATATTGGTCTCTTGCTGCCTTGTCTGTGTAAGTGTCAGTCTTCACTGCAGTTCTGGCATTTTATTCATGATCAAGGAAATTCATGGTGAACAGGACGCGATGCTGCCCATGTAGGAGGGATCTGTAGAGAATGAAATTGTGGGAGGACATAGAGAAAAAGGGCTTTAAGGGGTCCATGGTGAATTTTAGTCATATGATGGTGAAGGTAAAATTACTGCAACTGTTCCGCAACGCAAATTTTCCCTATGGGAGAAAAAGTCAGTGGACAATCTAAAAAATTCTAACATGGACATCTGTGGCTGGGATCAATCAGAGGGGGGCTTTATATAAAGGGGTCTTCTACCAGCGCCAGGCCGGGGTGGATAGGTGCGTTCTCCCGAGAAACACAACAAGAAAAGGGACAGAGGAGCTTTTCACATCACAGGCGGCTGGAAGGAGAGGTCGCCCCATGTTATTCCTCCATTGTTTGTCTCTTTTGCTTCTTCTTTCAGGAAAAGTTCTAACAAAGCCGGAGCCGGACGACCTCTTGAACTTCTGTTCATTTTTCACAGGGATGGACGATGGGAGTAATACTTCTGCCCATTGATCCAGCAAATGGAAAGAAAGAAAGAAAAAAAAAGTCTTAAAGGCAACAAAATCCAAAGATGTTGGACCTGAATCCCGTGGGATGTTTCCAGGAAGAGGTCAGGATGGAAAGCTCAGCCCAACATCTCACCACAGCACGAGTCGTTACAATGTGTCAGAGGAGGAAACAGACTGTCGTGCAATATGTGGCTGCAATTATGTAACTAAGAGAGCAATCACTCCAAAATGCAATAGTCCGCAGTAAGTTCTTAGGTAAGTCAATTTCTGGGAAAGCTGGGTGACGACCAATGCAGTTGCTATTACAGCACCCACAGAGGTTGTTACCCAGCTTTCCCGGACTTGTGAGTTACAAACCTGCCTTGTTATACGGTGATATGCGAGCAGGAATTATCGTTGCATAGCTAGGTAGATTTGCTGTTCAGGACTCTAGGAAAGCTGGGTGTTAACCTGTGTAGGAAATATAACGGTAATTACATTGATCGTCAATTATAATCTGTGCAAAAGCATTATAGGGTGCACCGTACTTACACACAGAGGCAGGGGATATATCAGTACATAACTAGCATTACATTAGTAGGCAGACTGCTGTTCAGGACTCTAGAAAAGCTGGGTTAGCCCAATTTCTTAGACAGGAGCAGTGTTTCTACAAAACTAGACAGATTTGCCATTCAGTTCTCTAGGAAAGCTGTGCGGCAGCATTGTTGCTTGTTAATATACGTATTAGGTAGTTGATGATTAAACAATTCCCAATTGTGGCAGAGAACGCAAAATCAGATGGCTGATAACAGAGAGGAATAGACTGTATTTACTTGTCCTGTATTCATCCTCTCCCGGCCTGAAATGGCTGATAACAGGGAGCAATAGATTGTATTGATCCGCACAGTAAACAGACATCAGGGTCCCTTTAAATCGTCCTGTTTGTTCTAATTCTGGAGATTGTGTTTCTATATTTAGATCCTTATTGATCGCCGGGATGAAGACAGACAATCCAGTAAACAGATCAATTCTAATAAAGTCCTCGGCCCGGGTCATCCGTGAGTCGCCCGCAGCCGCGCTCTTCCGATATTGATCGACTTTACATTGTGTATAACCTCCAATCCCCGGTGATCAGCGCACGTTGTGTAACACAAAGCGAGAGTCTGCGCTACCGGAGCCACGGGCTGCAAATATTAGTAGCGTCCTCGTCACCGGAACATATATGGCGGCACATGTATTAAAATGTGCGCATGTGACGCCTGCACCAAGGGCACCATAACCTGCCGCAATAACGCCACATGTCTGCAGTCAGCCCCGTTCCGAGGTGTCCAGGGCGGTTCTCACAGATCTTTATGCCCAGGCAACCTATACAGCTGCCATTATAGCTCCTTCAGGGGTAGTCACCCAGCTTTCCCAGATTCCTGAGGATCAAATCTGACTAATTATGTAGTGATACATCCCCTGCTCCTATATTACTGGGCAGATTTGCTGTTCAGGGGTCTGGGAAAGCTGGGTGACAACTCCTGTGCAGACTGTAATGGCAGACACATTGGTTGTCACCCAACTTTCCCAGAGACAGATATAACTGGATGATTTCACCGCCTTGGGAATTACTCAGGTTGTCAGGTTAAGCATCTATATACATTATATAGGAGATCCTGGGTGGCGGCCATGACCATATGTCTTATAATGATTCTATAATCACGTATGTATCTTGCGTCTTATAAAAGTGCGTTGTCCTCTAAAATAAAATACAATGATAAATATTATTCCTTCTGTCAAGTTGTTACCAATTATATTCAGTCATTTGAAGTTATATCTGATTCTGGGGAAAGCTGGGTGACAACCAATATGGCCGCCATCACAACTACTGGAACAAAGGTTGTCACCTGGATTTCCCAGACTCCTGAACAGCAAATCTGCCTGACTATAGATCTGCTGCTTCTTACCAGACACGTTTGCCATTCAGGAGTCTTGTAAAGCTGGGTGACAACCGCTTTGGTGGCCATATTGGCTGTCATCCAGCTTTCCCAGAAGTAGATATACTAGGAGACAAGTGAATAGAATAGATATAGCGCGACAGAAGAAGACGACCCAGAGATGACATTATTTATTGGGATAAGGGGCATATAACATGTTACTGCTACCGCTGATCGATTACGTGTGACATCACAGCAGGGGGCAAGGTTCACCCTGAAGGTGACAAAACTCAACAGGGTCAGATGTTTCTCTTGATCCCTTGTAGGAAGCTCAGTGTATTTCTCTGTTTCTGTTTCTTCCCTCTTTAGGGTGATTTTTGCATTTGAAAGAGCTGAGAATAATAAGGGGGAACGCAGCTGGAGGAGGGGGAGATGGGACTGCACAATGCTCCATCCCTGCCGATCACCGCTGATCGCTTATGGGTGAGATTTAGTGTAACTGCAGCGCCACCTTGTGGACAGTCAGCTCATTGCACCCACTCTCCAGGTGACCAGGACTTGTCATCACATTAGGACCTTCACACTTTTCCCCATCTACGTCTCTTCCTATAAAATAACGTTGCATGTTTATACCTATCATTTTAAAATATACTTTGTATCAATTCTTCACTATTTACAAAATCTCTGCTTGCTGACAATCAATGGGAACTTGCATAGTTTACTTCCACCAAATACAAATCTGTCCTGGTCCATGTGTTGGACACCAAGGTGCATGGTTCGTTACATTTAGGCTCTGTTCATACGCTGAGTCAAAAACGTCTGAAAATACGGAGCTGTTTTCAGGCGAAAACAGCTCCTGATTTTCAGACGTTTTTTTAACAACTTGCGTTTTTCGCGGCGTATTTTACTGCCGTTATTAGAGCTGTTTTTCAATGGAGTCAATGAAAACGCCTCAAAAAACGTCCCAAGAAGTGTCCTGCGCGGGCGTCTTTTTCGTGGCGTATTTTGACAGCGACTCGTAAAATAAAGGCTCGTGGGAACAGAACACCGTAAAACCCATTGCAAGCAAAGGGCAGATGTTTGTAGGAGTAATGGAGCCGTTTTTCAGGCGTAATTCGAGGCGTAAAATGCCCGAATCACGTCTGAAAATACTACGTGTGAACATTCCCTTTAGGGTATGTTCACACGGCCTATTTACAGACGTAATTCGGGCGTTTTAACCCCCGAATTACGTCCGAAATTATGGCTTGAAAGCAATGGGCTGACGTTTGTCTGTTCACACGAGGCGTATATTTACGCGTCGCTGTCAAAAGACGGCGTGTAAATAGACGCCCGCACCAAAGAAGTGTCATGTCACTTCTTCAGACGTAAATGGAGCCGTTTTCCATGGACTCCATGGAAAATCAGCTCCAGTTACGTCCGTAATGGACGCGGCGTTCAAGCGCCTGCACATGCCGTTACGGCTGAAATGACGGGGCTGTTTTCTCCTGAAAACAGCACCGTAATTTCAGCCGTTACGGACGCTGCCGTGTGAACATACCCTTACAGTTATCAGAGCTGTGTCTTGTAACGAGCCATGCACCCGTGTAATCATCACATGACCAGGACAGATTTGTATCCACTGGAAGCAATAAATGAAGGCTCCTATTTAATAACAGCAAGCAGAGATCTTAAAAACCTTGAGGAATTGATCCAGAGTGTATAATGGAAAATTGTATAGCCCCGCCCTTTGTTCACACCCATTGGTGCCGCGGTCAGCATCTAAGGCTGGGTTCACACGACCTATTTTCAGGCGTAAACGAGGCGTATTATGCCTCGTTTTATGACTGAAAATAGGGCTCCAATACGTCGGCAAACATCTGCCCATTCGTTTGAATGGGTTTGCCGACGTATTGTGCAGACGACCTGTCATTTACATGTCGTCGTTTGACAGCTGTCAAACGACGACGCGTAAATGGACTGCCTCAGCAAAGAAGTGCAGGACACTTCTATACATTATATGCGGGACACTTATATACATTATATGCGGGACACTTCTATACATTATATGCAGGACACTTATATACATTATATGCGGGACACTTATATACATTATATGCGGGACACTTCTATACATTATATGCGGGACACTTATATACATTATATGCGGGACACTTCTATACATTATATGCAGGACACTTATATACATTATATGCGGGACGCTTCTATACATTATATGCAGGACACTTATATACATTATATGCGGGACACTTATATACATTATATGCAGGACACTTATACATTATATGCGGGACACTTATATACATTATATGCGGGACACTTATATACATTATATGCGGGACACTTATATACATTATATGCAGGACACTTATATACATTATATGCAGGACACTTATATACATTATATGCGGGACGCTTCTATACATTATATGCGGGACACTTATATACATTATATGCGGGACACTTATATACATTATATACAGGACACTTATATACATTATATGCGGGACACTTATACACATTATATGCGGGACACTTATATACATTATATACAGGACACTTATATACATTATATGCGGGACACTTATATACATTATATGCGGGACACTTCTATACATTATATGCAGGACACTTATATACATTATATGCGGGACGCTTCTATACATTATATGCGGGACACTTATATACATTATATGCGGGACACTTATATACATTATATACAGGACACTTATATACATTATATGCGGGACACTTATATACATTATATGCGGGACACTTCTATACATTATATGCAGGACACTTATATACATTATATGCGGGACACTTATATACATTATATGCGGGACACTTATATACATTATATGCAGGACACTTATATACATTATATGCGGGACACTTATATACATTATATGCCGGACACTTATATACATTATATGCAGGACACTTATATACATTATATGCGGGACACTTATATACATTATATGCGGGACACTTATATACATTATATGCGGGACACTTATATACATTATATGCGGGACACTTATATACATTATATGCGGGACACTTATATACATTATATGCGGGACGCTTCTATACATTATATGCGGGACACTTATATACATTATATGCGGGACACTTATATACATTATATGCGGGACACTTATATACATTATATGCGGGACACTTATATACATTATATGCGGGACACTTATATACATTATATGCGGGACACTTATATACATTATATGCGGGACACTTCTATACATTATATGCGGGACACTTATATACATTATATGCAGGACACTTATATATATTATATGCCGGACACTTATATACATTATATGCGGGACACTTATATACATTATATGCAGGACACTTATATACATTATATGCAGGACACTTATATACATTATATACGGGACACTTATATATATTATATGCGGGACACTTATATACATTATATGCGGGACACTTCTATACATTATATGCAGGACACTTCTATACATTATATGCAGGACACTTCTATACATTATATGCGGGACACTTATATACATTATATGCGGGACACTTATATACATTATATGCGGGACACTTATATACATTATATGCGGGACACTTATATACATTATATGCAGGACACTTATATACATTATATGCAGGACACTTATATACATTATATGCGGGACACTTATATACATTATATGCAGGACACTTATATACATTATATGCGGGACACTTATATACATTATATGCGGGACACTTATATACATTATATGCGGGACACTTATATACATTATATGCGGGACACTTATATACATTATATGCAGGACACATATACATTATATGCGGGACACTTATATACATTATATGCGGGACACTTATATACATTATATGCGGGACACTTCTATACATTATATGCGGGACACTTCTATACATTATATGCGGGACACTTCTATACATTATATGCGGGACACTTATATACATTATATGCGGGACACTTATATACATTATATGCGGGACACTTATATATATTATATGCGGGACACTTATATACATTATATGCGGGACACTTCTATACATTATATACGGGACACTTATATACATTATATGCGGGACACTTATATACATTATATGCGGGACACTTATATACATTATATACGGGACACTTATATATATTATATGCGGGACACTTATATACATTATATGCGGGACACTTCTATACATTATATGCAGGACACTTCTATACATTATATGCAGGACACTTCTATACATTATATGCGGGACACTTCTATACATTATATGCGGGACACTTATATACATTATATGCGGGACACTTCTATACATTATATGCGGGACACTTGTATACATTATATGCGGGACACTTATATACATTATATGCGGGACACTTATATACATTATATGCGGGACACTTATATACATTATATGCGGGACACTTATATACATTATATGCGGGACACTTATATACATTATATGCGGGACACTTATATACATTATATGCGGGACACTTATATACATTATATGCGGGACACTTATATACATTATATGCGGGACACTTATATACATTATATGCGGGACACTTATATACATTATATGCAGGACACATATACATTATATGCGGGACACTTATATACATTATATGCGGGACACTTATATACATTATATGCGGGACACTTATATACATTATATGCGGGACACTTATATACATTATATGCAGGACACATATACATTATATGCGGGACACTTATATACATTATATGCGGGACACTTCTATACATTATATGCGGGACACTTATATACATTATATGCGGGACACTTATATACATTATATGCGGGACACTTATATACATTATATGCGGGACACTTCTATACATTATATGCGGGACACTTCTATACATTATATGCGGGACACTTATATACATTATATGCGGGGCACTTATATACATTATATGCGGGACACTTATATACATTATATGCAGGACACTTATATACATTATATGCGGGACACTTATATACATTATATGCGGGACACTTATATACATTACATGCGGGACACTTATATACATTATATGCGGGACACTTATATACATTATATGCGGGACACTTATATACATTATATGCGGGACACTTATATACATTATATGCGGGACACTTATATACATTACATGCGGGACACTTATATACATTATATGCGGGACACTTATATACATTATATGCGGGACACTTCTATACATTATATGCGGGACACTTATATACATTATATGCGGGACACTTATATACATTATATGCGGGACACTTATATACATTATATGCGGGACACTTCTATACATTATATGCGGGACACTTATATACATTATATGCGGGACACTTATATACATTATATGCGGGACACTTATATACATTATATGCGGGACACTTATATACATTATATGCGGGACACTTATATACATTATATGCGGGACACTTATATACATTATATGCGGGACACTTATATACATTATATGCGGGACACTTATATACATTATATGCGGGACACTTATATACATTATATGCGGGACACTTCTATACATTATATGCGGGACACTTCTATACATTATATGCGGGACACTTCTATACATTATATGCGGGACACTTCTATACATTATATGCGGGACACTTATATACATTATATGCGGGACGCTTATATACATTATATGCGGGACGCTTCTATACATTATATGCGGGACACTTATATACATTATATGCGGGACACTTATATACATTATATGCGGGACACTTATATACATTATATGCGGGACACTTATATACATTATATGCGGGACACTTCTATACATTATATGCGGGACACTTCTATACATTATATGCGGGACACTTATATACATTATATGCGGGACACTTATATACATTATATGCGGGACACTTATATACATTATATGCGGGACACTTCTATACATTATATGCGGGACACTTATATACATTATATACGGGACACTTATATATATTATATGCGGGACACTTATATACATTATATGCGGGACACTTATATACATTATATGCGGGACACTTCTATACGTTATATGCCGGACACTTATATACATTATATGCGGGACACTTATATATATTATATGCGGGACACTTCTATACATTATATGCGGGACACTTATATACATTATATACGGGACACTTATATATATTATATGCGGGACACTTATATACATTATATGCGGGACACTTATATACATTATATGCGGGACACTTCTATACATTATATGCGGGACACTTCTATACATTATATGCGGGACACTTCTATACGTTATATGCGGGACACTTCTATACGTTATATGCGGGACACTTATATACGTTATATGCGGGGCACTTATATACATTATATGCGGGACACTTATATACATTATATGCGGGACACTTATATACATTATATGCGGGACACTTATATACATTATATGCGGGACACTTATATACATTATATGCGGGACACTTATATACATTATATGCGGGACAATTATATACATTATATGCGGGGCACTTATATACATTATATGCGGGACACTTATATACATTATATGCGGGACACTTCTATACATTATATGCGGGACACTTCTATACATTATATGCGGGACACTTCTATACATTATATGCGGGACACATATACATTATATGCGGGACACTTATATACATTATATGCGGGACACTTATATACATTATATGCGGGACACTTATATACATTATATGCGGGACACTTATATACATTATATGCGGGACACTTATATACATTATATGCGGGACACTTATATACATTATATGCGGGACGCTTCTATACATTATATGCGGGACACTTATATACATTATATGCGGGACACTTATATACATTATATGCGAGACACTTATATACATTATATGCGGGACACTTATATACATTATATGCGGGACACTTATATACATTATATGCGGGACACTTATATACATTATATGCGGGACGCTTATATACATTATATGCGGGACACTTATATACATTATATGCGGGACACTTATATACATTATATGCGGGACACTTATATACATTATATGCAGGACACATATACATTATATGCGGGACACTTATATACATTATATGCAGGACACTTATATACATTATATGCGGGACACTTCTATACATTATATGCGGGACACTTATATACATTATATGCAGGACACTTATATACATTATATGCGGGACACAGCTCAAGATTTAACGAGCGTCTCAGACGGCTCGCAAAATGCGAGGAGGAGCATTTACGTGTGAAACAAGGCAGCTGTTAGGGTATGTTCACACGAGGGCGTCCGTAACGGCTGAAATGACGGGGATGTTTCAGCCTGAAAACATCCCCGTAATTTCAGCCGTACCGGCATGTGCAGGCGCTTGAACGCCGCGTCCATTACGGATGTAATTGGCGCTGCTATTCATTGGAGTCAATGAATAACGACTCCAATTACGGCCAAAGAAGTGACAGGTCACTTCTTTGACGCGGGCGTCTATTTACGCGCCGTCATTTGACAGCGGCGCGTAAATTACGCCTCGTGTGAACAGACAAACGTCTGCCCATTGCTTTCAATGGGCAGATGTTTGTCAGCGCTATTGAGGCGCTATTTTCGGACGTAATTCGGGACAAAAACGCCCGAATTACGTCCGTAAATAGGCCGTGTGAACATACCCTAAACAGTCCGTCTTTTCACACGTAAATGCCTCTCATCGTGTGAACATACCCTTAGGGTTTAAATGGTGTGGACCAGAGTTTATCCTGTTGATGCCAGGCGTTACCAATCACAGTGCCAGGTATTTCCAGCAGTGCCCGCACCCTATATCCATGTGTGGTAGGAAGGAGTTAAGTAAATTTGTAAAAGTTCTCAAAGCATGAAATAAGCCCCCGATGCTGATGACTGAATACGAGGCGACGAGAGAAGAGCCCGGTGCAGGGTGCGGGACTGGTCAGGTAATGGCCGGAGGTGAGGTCCACATAGATGGGGGGCACTTAAAACACTGAGGTCGACAGTGACCGGTGAGACCCCGCAGGGCTCCTACATGGAGAAAAGAAACAATTGTATCCAGTCCAGACAATCCTGTGTGAGCTAAACAAGCGGGACTCCAGGCTGATACATCCTACCTGCACTGATACATTGTAACAAACTATCTGGACAATAGAGATTTGTCCTGATCATATATTTAGCTCACAGAGGATTGTCTAGACTGATGCATGTTTAACAAATCCTCATGTGTGAGAAGTATTAGGTCAGCAGCAGTTATCAGCTTATAGATGTAAACTAGAATGTTTCAATTTGCTGACTGCAAGCTGAGATCTTAAAAATAATTAGGAACTGAAATACAAAGTGTATTAGAAAGTTACAGAACTTTTCATTATACAATGATACGGACGAGTCCTATACTTGGGGCAGCTGCTCACCAATCACAAGTCTCCTGTTATCTTCTCATCTGCACTGGAAGATAACGCTGCAATCTGATTGGTTGCTATCGGTAACTGCTCTGCGGTATTTTAGTCACAGACATATTAGACATTTAGTTCTGATACAGGGAACAGGACGTATGACTTCAGACCAGTGTATACAGTCATGTGACAACTAAACTCTGACTTGTCTGGGCATGCTGAGAGTTGTAGTATCCAACCAGCGGGAGAGCCACAGGTTGGAAACCACTAGTTTAGAGACAGGCATGATGGGAGTTTAACTTTAGCAAGAAAACGGAACTACCACAGGTTGGAGACCCCTTCTGTATGAACTCTACTTGCCTCTATAACAAGTGTTCCGAGCAGGGAAATATGGGGTAATGGTCAAAATAGATAAAGCTCCTGCAATGAGTGCGACCGTCCACTAGAGGTCGCAGTAACTATAGAATAAGATGAGCGCAACTCACAAAAAAAAAGAAACGTGAAATGTTCACAGATTTTATCAAATGAAGGTAACTGTGTACATACATTACTGATCCTGCGTTACATCCTGTATTATACTCCAGAGCTGCAATCACTATTCTGCTGGTGGAGTCACTGTGTACATACATTACATTACTTATCCTGTACTAATCCTGAGTTATATCTTGTATTATACTCCAGAGCTGCACTCACTATTCTGCTGGTGGAGTCACTGTGTACATACATTACATTACTTATCCTGTACTGATCCTGAGTTACATCCTGTATTATACTCCAGAGCTGCACTCACTATTCTGCTGGTGGAGTCACTGTGTACATACATTACATTACTTATCCTGTACTGATCCTGAGTTACATCATGTATTATACTCCAGAGCTGCACACACTATTCTGCTGGTGGAGTCACTGTGTACATAAATTACATACTTATCCTGTACTGATCCTGAGTTACATCATGTATTATACTCCAGAGCTGCACACACTATTCTGCTGGTGGAGTCACTCTGTACATACATTACATTACTTATCCTGTACTGATCCTGAGTTACATCCTGTATTATATTCCAGAGCTGCACTCACTATTCTGCTGGTGGAGTCACTGTGTACATACATTACATTACTTATCCTGCACTGATCCTGAGTTACATCCTGTATTATACTCCAGAGCTGCACTCACTATTCTGCTGGTGGAGTCACTCTGTACATACATTACATTACTTATCCTGTACGGATCCTGAGTTACATCCTGTATTATACTCCAGAGCTGCACACACTATTCTGCTGGTGGAGTCACTCTGTACATACATTACATTACTTATCCTGCACTGATCCTGAGTTACATCCTGTATTATACTCCAGAGCTGCGCTCACTATTCTGCTGGTGGAGTCACTGTGTACATAAATTACATTACTTATCCTGTACTGATCCCGAGTTACATCCTGTATTATACTCCAGAGCTGCGCTCACTATTCTGCTGGTGGAGTCACTGTGTACATACATTACATTACTTATCCTGTACTGATCCTGAGTTACATCCTGTATTATACTCCAGAGCTGCACTCACTATTCTGCTGGTGGAGTCACTGTGTACATACATTACATTACTTATCCTGTACTGATCCTGAGTTACATCCTGTATTATACTCCAGAGCTGCACTCACTATTCTGCTGGTGGAGTCACTGTGTACATACATTACATTACTTATCCTGTACTGATCCTGAGTTACATCATGTATTATACTCCAGAGCTGCACACACTATTCTGCTGGTGGAGTCACTGTGTACATAAATTACATACTTATCCTGTACTGATCCTGAGTTACATCATGTATTATACTCCAGAGCTGCACACACTATTCTGCTGGTGGAGTCACTCTGTACATACATTACATTACTTATCCTGCACTGATCCTGAGTTACATCCTGTATTATACTCCAGAGCTGCACTCACTATTCTGCTGGTGGAGTCACTCTGTACATACATTACATTACTTATCCTGTACGGATCCTGAGTTACATCCTGTATTATACTCCAGAGCTGCACACACTATTCTGCTGGTTGAGTCACTCTGTACATACATTACATTACTTATCCTGCACTGATCCTGAGTTACATCCTGTATTATACTCCAGAGCTGCGCTCACTATTCTGCTGGTGGAGTCACTGTGTACATAAATTACATTACTTATCCTGTACTGATCCCGAGTTACATCCTGTATTATACTCCAGAGCTGCACTCACTATTCTGCTGGTGGAGTCACTGTGTACATACATTACATTACTTATCCTGTACTGATCCGGAGTTACATCCTGTATTAGGCTGGGTTCACACGTGGCGGAATTTCACTTAAATTCCGCTGCGGACACTCCGCAGCGTTAATCCGCAGCGGAGCCGTTTGTCCATTGACTCCCACTTTAATTTAGCAGTGTTCGTTTAGACGATGCGTAAAATTCCGCTGCGGAGCATAGGCTGCGGAGCGGAATTTGGTGTCCGCAGCATGCTCTGTCTGTTGCGGAGCAGTGGCGGACTCATGGCGGAATTTCTCCATTGACTTCAATAGAGATTCTAATTTCCGCAATGAAGTCCGCAGCTGTCATGCACATGTTATGTGTGCTGCGGATCCGTCTTGCTTTTTTAACTTGACATTTCTTCATTCTGGCTGGACCTATGTATTTCTAGGTCTACAGCCAGACTGAGGAAGTCAATGGGGCTCCCGGAATGACGGGAGCGTTGCTAGGAGACGACTGTAAATAGTCACTGTCCAGGGTGCTGAAAGAGTTAAGCGATCGGCAGTAACTGTTTCTGCACCCGGGACAGTGACTACCGATCCCAATATACAGCAACCTGTAAAAAAATATAAGTTCATACTTACCGAGAACTCCCTGCTTCTGTCTCCAGTCCGGCCTCCCAGGATGACGTTTCAGTCTAAGTGACGGCTGCAGCCAATCACAGGCCAAGCACAGGCTGCAGCGGTCACATGGACTGCCGCGTCATCCAGGGAGGTCGGGCTGGATGCCGAAAGAGGGACGCGTCACCAAGACAACGGCCGGTAAGTATGAAAGTCGTTTACTTTCACTAGGGAAAGTGTTGTCCCTTCTCTCTATCCTGCACTGATAGAGAGAAGGGAAGCACTTTTCCCGCAGTCCGCAGCAGCTAGTCCGCATCAATTTTCTGCACATTTTGGGCAGATCCGCAGCCGTAATCCGCAACCCGGATTAGGTGCGGCATTGATGCGGACAGTTGCGGAGGAAATCCGCCACGTGTGGCCATGCCCTTATACTCCAGAGCTGCACTCACTATTCTGCTGGTGGAACCACTGTGTACATTGATTACATTACTTATCCTGTACTGATCCTGAGTTACATCCTGTATTATATTCCAGAGCTGCACTCACTATTCTGCTGGTGGGGTCACTGTGTACATACATTACATTACTTATCCTGTACTGATCCTGAGTTACATCCTGTATTATACTCCAGAGCTGCACTCACTATTCTGCTGGTGGACTCACTGTGTACATAGATTACATTACTTATCCTGTACTGATCCTGAGTTACATCCTGTATTATACTCCAGAGCTGCACTCACAATTCTGCTGGTGGAGTCACTGTGTACATACATTACATTACTTATCCTGTACTGATCCTGAGTTACATCCTGTATTATACCCCAGAGCTGCACTCACTATTCTGCTGGTGGAGTCACTGTGTACATACATTACATTACTGATCCTGTACTGATCCTGAGTTATATCCTGTATTATACTCCAGAGCTGCACTCACTATTCTGCTGGTGGAGTCACTGTGTACAAACATTACATTACATATCCTGTACTGATCCTGAGTTACATCCTGTATTATACTCCAGAGCTGCACTCACTATTCTGCTGGTGGAGTCACTGTGTACATACATTACATTACTTATCCTGTATTGATCCTGAGTTACATCCTGTATTATACTCCAGAGCTGCCCTCACTATTCTGCTGGTGGAGTCACTGTGTACATACATTACATTACTTATCCTGTACTGATCCTGAGTTATATTCTGTATTATACTCCAGAGCTGTATTCATAATTCTTCAGGCTTCAGAGCTTTAATTGCCAGGACTCCCTGCTTGTCTTGTGCAGATGCTTTTCATTCTGGGAAGTCTTGTCTTTACACCCGGCTCCTCCGTCGCTTCCTTATGTCATTGCATTGTTATAACTTGTCGTCTAGCACCAGATGTGGCGGCAGCAGTGACATCGAGGAAAACATTTCACAGTCACTAATTGGCTATCAAAGGGGATCACTCGGTGACGTGATCGAAGATGGGGGAATCCCTCTGCAGTCAGCCCTGGGGTCCTAGAAAAGACCCCAGAGCTGTCTGATCAGATTGCCGGCTGTTAGGGCGCACAATGTGATATATTAGACAGGAGCGAATACTTTACAAGTGAAAAATAAAGTGGGAATAAAAAAAATAATGACTGTAAGCGCCTCGAAAAACGGCTGAAAATACAGAAGCTCAACGCCTCCAAACATCTGCCCATCGATATCCATTGAAAAAACGGCGTTTCGTTCCAACGGGGCGTTTTTTTACACGTTTCATTGGGTCAATGGAAAAACGGCAGAAAAAACATTTGTGGTTTCAAAAACGGCTGAAAATCAGAGGCTTTCCCTTGAAAACAGCTCCGTATTTTACAGCCGTTTTTAGTTTAACGTGTGAACACAGCCTAATTGGATCCGTCAGGGTGTCTGTGATTTTAGCGGCCACAATAGCGCAACATGCAGCGCTATTGTATCCCGCAAACTCCGGTAATCGCTGCCGGATCTGTGACTGAGGCCCCTAACGGAGCCTCCGACGCAGATGTGAACAAAGCGTCAGGTATCTGCACGACCGTAATAACCTGAAGAACTCATTTAACAGGTTATTTAGCGTGAAACGGGATAAACGGCTTTTTTCCTATATTCCCACCTAAAAAAAACATTTTATAACTTGCACAGGAAGTTTTTTCTATCCCCAAACCGCGCAGAAAAAAAAAACAATTTCTCCAGCATAAAACGCGGCATCATACGGCCACGTGAATGAAAACATAAAACCGCTATGGCTGCTGAAAGGCAGAAAAGCAAAACCGGAAACATCTAGCTGGTCATTAAGGGGTTAAATGTAAAATGTAACTATTTTAGAATTATTTATTTTTACATTTTGATTTTTATATTTTATCTTTGTCATGACATCACTCACCACTAGGCGGCGCAGCTCCTGACAGGGGGCGGGTCTTCACTGACAGACAGCGGATAACCACATCTGGACTCCGCCCCCGGCAGGGCGGTCACATGGTGTGACGTCAGCCCCGGTCTGTAGAGGATCGCGGAGTTGAGCGCTGCTGCGGGGTCTTCTCCGGGGCCTGACGTGTTATCGCGGGATACGTGGACCTGGAGGTGAGTGATATCGTGATAACGCGTCTCTGCCTCAGTCACTGGTCAGTTATGTCGTGACGCTGCGCAGGGAAAGTCGCGATAACGCCAGCACTGCGAACTGTTATGTCCTGTCACTGAGTGACTGCGGATCTGTGTCGCGACATGGCTGTTATCAGGTTATAATGCATTATTACCTAGAAACCCCCAGTCTAGGATGGGGAAGGAATTACAGGGGTAGTTATCCAGCTTTCCCAGAGTCCTGAGCAGCAAGAAAGTCTCAACTTCCCCCAAACACTGAAGAACCTGTCAGAAGACCAGCAGCATTATATTATATTACACTCCAGCGGGTATGAGGTCACTGACTGCTCTGTCATATTATATTATACCCCCGTATTACACCCTCCTGTTATATTATACCCCCGTATTACACCCTCCTGTTATATTATACCCCCCGTATTACACCCTCCTGTTATATTATACCCCCGTATTACACCCTCCTGTTATATTATACCCCTGTATTACACCCTCCTGTTATATTATACCCCCGTATTACACCCTCCTGTTATATTATACCCCTGTATTACACCCTCCTGTTATATTATACCCCCGTATTACACCCTCCTGTTATATTATACCCCCGTATTACACCCTCCTGTTATATTATACCCCCGTATTACACCCTCCTGTTATATTATACCCCCGTATTACACCCTCCTGTTATATTATACCCCTGTATTACACCCTCCTGTTATATTATACCCCTGTATTACACCCTCCTGTTATCTTATACCCCTGTATTACACCCTCCTGTTATATTATACCCCCGTATTACACCCTCCTGTTATATTATACCCCTGTATTACACCCTCCTGTTATATTATACCCCGTATTACACCCTCCTGTTATATTATACCCCTGTATTACACCCTCCTGTTATATTATACCCCTGTATTACACCCTCCTGTTATATTATACCCCCGTATTACACCCTCCTGTTATCTTATACCCCTGTATTACACCCTCCTGTTATATTATACCCCCGTATTACACCCTCCTGTTATATTATACCCCTGTATTACACCCTCCTGTTATATTATACCCCTGTATTACACCCTCCTGTTATATTATACCCCCGTATTACACCACTCCTGTTATATTACACCCTCCTGTTATATTATACCCCCGTATTACACCCCTCCTGTTATATTATACCCCCGTATTACACCCTCCTGTTATCTTATACCCCTGTATTACACCCTCCTGTTATATTATACCCCCGTATTACACCACTCCTGTTATATTACACCCCCGTATTACACCCTCCTGTTATATTATACCCCTGTATTACACCCCTCCTGTTATATTATACCCCCTTATTACACCCCTCCTGTTATATTATACCCCCGTATTACACCCCTCCTGTTATATTATACCCCTGTATTACACCCCTCCTGTTATATTATACCCCTGTATTACACCGTCCTGTTATATTATACCCCCGTATTACACCCTCCTGTTATATTATACCCCTGTATTACACCCTCCTGTTATATTATACCCCTGTATTACACCCTCCTGTTATATTATACCCCTGTATTACACCCTCCTGTTATATTATACCCCCGTATTACACCCTCCTGTTATATTATACCCCCGTATTACACCCTCCTGTTATATTATACCCCCGTATTACACCCTCCTGTTATATTATACCCCCGTATTACACCCTCCTGTTATATTATACCCCCGTATTACACCCTCCTGTTATATTATACCCCTGTATTACACCCTCCTGTTATATTATACCCCCGTATTACACCCTCCTGTTATATTATACCCCCGTATTACACCCTCCTGTTATATTATACCCCCGTATTACACCCTCCTGTTATATTATACCCCTGTATTACACCCTCCTGTTATATTATACCCCTGTATTACACCGTCCTGTTATATTATACCCCCGTATTACACCCACTTATTTCACCCCTGGGTTACATTTTCTTAGGTTGGGAATTTTTATTACAGGCCGACAGGTTCGGGTGTCATGTGATTGGTGACTCCTGAGGGTCATTTAGATAAGGAGTGGTGTATAAAAGATACGGCGCAGTCGCTGCTTCTTATCTCGGGGCTTCGGTCACGTTATCGTTGTGAAATGCTCTGCAGGAGGGCGACTCCAGTGTGCGGAGAGAAACGTATTGTGTACCGGCTGCGTTATATAGAGCCCCCGGCATGCAATATAGGATCCCAGTGACGTGGCAATCGCTCAGTATAGAAGGGTCTGTGTCATCCCAACCAAAGAGGTTCTGCAGCAGCTGGGGTAGTTTGAATTCTTTGTTTACACAGGTAACAGACACTGGGGTATAAATCAGCAGTGTAGAGCTGCGCGCACCATCTCCTACTAACTGTGTGTCAGTCTTCACTGCGGTTCTAGCATTCCATTCACGAGCCAGGATGTTTGTCATTTGCATGTTTTGTTGTGTTCCTGCCATGGGGCTTCATATTTTGATGCGCTCTGGTATGTGGATTATCCTCCGCTGAACAGTTATTGCAGCGATGTGGCGCCTTCCCCCCGAGGACCGGTTTTGCGGGTTTCTGGGCTATTTGTTGGCTGAGTGTGATGACAGTCAGTCGTCCGGAATTGATGCGAATATTGATACTATCTCTCCAAGACTGTGATACACGAGACATTTATTTAAAGGGAAACTCCATCAGGATGACACGGAGTACCCCGCCAGCTCCCACCCCAATAAACACCCCACAGCCCCCTCCAAGTGACGACCCGGGATGTGGTGGAAGATGAGGTGTGTGAGGATCCCCTGCAATGCAGCAAACTGCCGAGAGGCATGAAGGACGGGAAGGAAGCGTCTCATGTGCTATTTGGATGACGGCCAATATGGCCATCGATGCAGCTTGTGCAGGGAGTGGTGACATTCAGCTTTCCCAGATTCCTGAATGGCAACCTGAGGGGAGCAGAGTATGTACCCATGTATAACCAGGGATATTGTCTCTTCAGAAGTTTTGGAAAGCTGAATGACAACACCCGTGGGAGCTGTAATGGCGGCCATATTCGTTGTCAGCCAAATTCCGGCTGATGTACCTCGGAGCAGCGCTCCAGCTGCAGCCCCCCCACCCGCAGCAGATGTGAGGCGTCCACCCATTTGACTGGCGTGGCGCCCACTCTGGAGCCTTTGCCAGTTTTCATACATACGGAGGGTTGTTATAATTCCCTGGGCAGTTTCTGTGCCATCTTGGCTCCTCACAGCCGTCTCTGACATTGGCGCACAGAAGACGCGCGGCCCGGGCAGCGTCACCTGATTACGTTATAACGTCTGTGCGTTCTCTGCTCCAGGCTGTATCCGAGACCATGCCAGAGAAGCCGGCGAGTATGATCACCGAGAGCGCCGACCGTGCCTGGGAGCCGCTATCCCGCAGAGAGAAGGTGCCGTGTGACCGCTTCAAACATGCCGCGGTGGCGTGTAACGGCTTTGTGTACGTCCATGGCGGCCGGCAGGACACCGTCCTTGGTGATTTCTGGAGATACGGTATAGGTGAGCGACATTTTCATTGTTTGTTCTCCGGGTAACCCCAAGAGCTGACACTTCATGCCTTCACAGCCTATTACACCGCAAACGGATCCCCAGTGAATACAAGTCCCTGGGTCGTCCGCTTCTATTCAGCAGTTTTTTGGTTCTATCTGTATCTGGTAAAGCTGGGTGACAACCATGATAGACGCTATTCCAGGTCTCCGCGAAGGCCACCCAGCTTTCCCAGACTCCTGAACTTTAGATCTATGCAAATATCCACCTGTATTTGCAGATGTAATTGAGGAGTCCGAAATGTGGAGGTAAAACCCTGCAGGAGATGTAACGGCGGCGGCCATGTTTGTCACCCAGCTTTCCTAGAAACAGATCTGCAATCCTGTGAGTTAAACCTAAAGGCTGCACAGATATCGCCTGTCCTGCTGAACAGCCTGGAGTCTGGACTGATACAGTGTAACAGACTGGAAACAATTGTAGCAAACCCTCAGCTGTGAGAAGTGTTAGGTCAGAACAGGTTTTTTGCCTCTGGATTTGAACAAGGATGTTTTCATCCATTGACAGCAAGCAGAAATCTTGAAAATAGTGAGGAATTCACTTTTTTATGCTGCCCCTTTTTCTTTATATTAAACATCAAAAGTGGGTGTGGCTTAGCGGGAGGGGGCAGGGCCACCGTCACCCTGACACATTTCCTATAATGCCATAAATTGGCGCAGATTTCCGTTTGTGGCGCACGAACAGCCCAAGATGTCACAAATTGATTGGATGCGTGCGGCTCTTACTGAATGTCGCGTCTTACGCCAGCGGTCTACGTAAATCTGGGCCAAAGTCTGTTTCGAAACTCCCGACCGTCTCGCTTTACAACAATGAAGCTTTTAGTTTAGTAAAACCGGAAAATCCCTTTAGGGCGACTTCAGACGAATTTTTCAGTGACGGGTTTCATCGGGGAATGTGTTACTCGTAGACTTGGCGGTTTCTTGGCAATGACGATGGAGCTCAGTTTCATGGGTTGGAGGGCGGTGCACGTAGCGATTGTCTTTTCTGGCCACGTTGTCTGCAGGATATTACGCCTGGCGGTTCTCGGCAGATCTTGTTTGCGTTTCTTTGGCGTTCGCTCCCAGCTCTCGGTTTCCGTCTTCCGCTGGGACACGACGCCGGTTCTGTTTTACTTCTCATCTCGTCTTCGCTCTTGTTTCAGCTCTCGGCCGGTGGGAACAGCTTCCGAGCTGCCGACAAGCTCCAGATAAACTGGAAGGACACTCCATGGTGGCCCACGAGGTGACTGCGCATTTCTTCATCTGATAATCGCTCCTTGTGTTTTTTGTTGTATTTTATATTTTGTAACCATTTTCTTTCAATTCTGCTTAAACTGCTACACGCCGAACCCTTAAAGGAATTGTCCACTTAAGACATATTGATAGTAGCTGTCCAATTAGGGTAGCGGGAGGTAATAGAGGGAAGTTCCCAATTCACCTCCCCTCCCCCTCGATCAGCTAGGCGCATCCTTGTATTACATACCCACCGTACCGCAAACTGGACACTGATACTGCATATGGGCGCCAGGTTCTCCTGATGATTATGGTTTGACACCCTGCAATCCACTCATCACTGGGGGACCCTTTTAAAAAGGGGAAGTCCAGTTTACTCAGTAAACAGATCACATTACTGTGTTATGGGAAGGGGCGGGGCTGTGACAACCATCAGCGTTACTGAATACTAGAGCAGGGGCGGGGCTGTGACAACCATCAGCGGTACTGAATACTAGAGCAGGGGCGGGGCTGTGACAACCATAAGCGGTACTGAATACTAGAGCAGGGGCAGGGCCGTGACAACCATCAGCGTTACTGGATACTAGAGCAGGGGCGGGGCTGTGACAACCATCAGCGTTACTGGATAGTAGAGCAGGGGTGGGGCTGTGACAACCATCAGCGTTACCGGATAGTGGGGCGGGGCTGTGACAACCATCAGCGTTACCGGATAGTGGGGCGGGGCTGTGACTACAATCAGCGTTACATGCCGGTCTCCATAGATCATGAAATGTTGTAGACGAGGGTTCGTTCAGTTCTCAGGAATACATTGAGTTGCGTCGTCTGTGCGACTGTGGCAAATAATCTCGCTGCAAGTTTGTTACAACGTGAATCTGTCGCCTTCATTTCTGTAGAACGATACGACCCCTGTGGCTGTAGACTCATCCGTTCCGCTTCTTCTCTCTTCGCAGGGTGTGTTGTATGTCTTCGGGGGAATGGTGGACTTTGGGGCAAACCGAGAACATACCCCTCTCTGGATGTACTCCACAGGTAAGAGGCGGGAGGACAGGAGAAAACTATGTAGGATACAAGATCTTTTTTTTTTTTCCTCAAAGACACAGCATTTCTTTATTGGATCCCCCCCCCCCCCCCCCCCCTGAGGTTATTGTATAACATTACAACTATAGGAGGGAGGCACCTGACTACGTGCCCGTCCCTCCAGGAGATCTATAAGGGTTACCCAGTTCGCACATCGCACGGAGCTGCCCACGTCGTACATGTATTGTAGCACATTTGTATATTTAAAAAAGGTTCCTTTAAATCTTATTTAAAAAAAATAGATTTCTTTGAATTTGTTACATTTGTGTCTCCACTGATACATTGTCACGTCACTGCTGGCCCGCTGCACCAGCGTCACCTTCTTTGTGGTTTACTCCACTGATCTTGTTACTGGATAATAAATAAAATATGAGAGGAGTAGTAGTCCTGTATCCTGTTATCTCTCCCATCAGACACAAGAAGATGGTGTGAAGTCAAGACTCAGGATGGGCAGGTAAATATTACTGTATGTAGTGGTGGGGCCGCTCCTCGGGGGCGGGACAACACAGATTTAACGTTTTTCTGTCTATTACAGGAGAATAGACCCACGAACAGGAAAGGGCACAGCGCGGTCGTGTACCAGTCAGCCATGTTTGTCTACGGAGGCTACTTCGATATTGAGGGGACGGCGGAGGAATTCTGGGTGTTCTATTTCGGTAATCTTCATGGTGTGAACGTGTGTCTGCCTATAAAATCTGTCCCTGGAATTACTGATCCGATTGTAAATGTCTCTCCCGATATAACAATATAATATGGGTGGTTCTCGTCTCTCCCCCCTCGGCAGATACTCAGAAGTGGTCGCAACTTAGTCCTCACACGCGCGGCATAGGCCCGGGGCCGCGACATGGACACTCCTGTGTTACCCATAATACCGCTATGTTCCTGTTTGGTGGACTGAAGAATATGGCCGAACAAAACGACTTCTGGAGATTCGATTTCCAGAGACACAACTGGTCAATAATCAAGAGGTACGTGCAATATTATAATTATACTATTCTCCATAGGGGGCAGTATTATAGTAGTTATATTCTTGTATATAGGGGCAGTATTATAGTAGTTATATTCTTGTATATAGGGGGCAGTATTATAGTAGTTATATTCTTGTATATAGGGGCAGTATTATAGTAGTTATATTCTTGTATATAGGGGCAGTATTATAGTAGTTATATTCTTGTATAGAGGGGGCAGTATTATAGTAGTTATATTCTTGTATATAGGGGGCAGTATTATAGTAGTTATATTCTTGTATATAGGAGCAGTATTATAGTAGTTATATTCTTGTATGTAGGGGACAGTATTATAGTAGTTATATTCTTCTACATAGGGGCAGTATTATAGTAGTTATATTCTTGTATATAGGTGCAGTATTATAGTAGTTATATTCTTGTATATAGGAGCAGTATTATAGTAGTGATATTCTTGTATATAGGGGGCAGTATTATAGTAGTTATATTCTTGTATATGGGGGGCCGTATTATAGTAGTTATATTCTTGTATATAGGGGCAGTATTATAGTAGTTATATTCTTGTATATAGGAGCAGTATTATAGTAGTTATATTCTTGTATATAGGGAGCAGTATTATAGTAGTTATGTTCTTGTATATAGGAGCAGTATTATAGTAGTTATGTTCTTGTATATAGGGACAGTATTATAGTAGTTATATTCTTGTATATAGGGACAGTATTATAGTAGTTATATTCTTGTATATAGGGGGCAGTATTATAGTGGTTATATTCTTGTATATAGGGGCAGTATTATAGTAGTTATATTCTTGTATATAGGGGCAGTATTATAGTAGTTATGTTCTTGTATATAGGGACAGTATTATAGTAGTTATATTCTTGTATATAGGGGCAGTATTATAGTAGTTATATTCTTGTATATTAGGCAGTATTATAGTAGTTATATTCTTGTATATAGGGGGCAGTATTATAGTAGTTATATTCTTGTATATAGGGGGCAGTATTATAGTAGTTATATTCTTGTATATAGTGAGCAGTATTATAGTAGTTATATTCTTGTATATAGGAGCAGTATTATAGTAGTTATATTCCTGTATATAGGAGCAGTATTATAGTAGTTATATTATTGTATATAGGGGCAGTATTATAGTAGTTATATTCCTGTATATAGGAGCAGTATTATAGTAGTTATATTCTTGTATATAGGGGCAGTATTATAGTAGTTATATTCTTGTATAGAGGGGGCAGTATTATAGTAGTTATATTCTTGTATAGAGGGGGCAGTATTATAGTAGTTATATTCTTGTATAGAGGGGGCCGTATTATAGTAGTTATATTCTTGTATATAGGGGGCAGTATTATAGTAGTTATATTCTTGTATATAGGAGCAGTATTATAGTAGTTATATTCTTGTATATAGGGGCAGTATTATAGTAGTTATATTCTTGTATATAGGGGGCAGTATTATAGTAGTTATATTCTTGTATATAGGGGGCAGTATTATAGTAGTTATATTCTTGTATATAGAGGCAGTATTATAGTAGTTATATTCTTGTATATAGGGGGCAGTATTATTGTAGTTATATTCTTGTATATAGTGGCAGTATTATAGTAGTTATATTCCTGTATATAGGAGGCAGTATTATAGTAGTTATATTCTTGTATATAGGAGCAGTATTATAGTAGTTATATTCTTGTATATAGGAGGCAGTATTATAGTAGTTATATTCTTGTATATAGGAGCAGTATTATAGTAGTTATATTCTTGTATATAGGAGCAGTATTATAGTAGTTATATTCTTGTATATAGGAGCAGTATTATAGTAGTTATATTCTTGTATATAGGGGGCAGTATTATAGTAGTTATATTCTTGTAGATAGAGGGCAGTATTATAGTAGTTATATTCTTGTAGATAGAGGGCAGTATTATAGTAGTTATAGTCTTGTATATAGGAGCAGTATTATAGCAGTTATATTCTTGTATATAGGAGCAGTATTATAGTAGTTATATTCTTGTATATAGGAGGCAGTATTATAGTAGTTATATTCTTGTATATAGGGGGCAGTATTATAGTAGCTATATTCTTGTATATAGGGAGCAGTATTATAGTAGTTATATTCTTGTATATAGGAGCAGTATTATAGTAGTTATATTCTTGTATATAGGGAGCAGTATTATAGTAGTTATATTCTTGTATATAGCGGGCAGTATTATAGTAGTTATATTCTTGTATATAGCGGGCAGTATTATAGTAGTTATATTCTTGTATATAGGGGCAGTATTATAGTAGTTATATTCTTGTATATAGGGGCAGTATTATAGTAGTTATATTCTTGTATATAGGGGCAGTATTATAGCAGTTATATTCTTGTATATAGGGGCAGTATTATAGCAGTTATATTCTTGTATATAGGAGCAGTATTATAGTAGTTATACTCTTGTATATAGGGGCAGTATTATAGTAGTTATATTCTTGTATATAGGGGCAGTATTATAGTAGTTATAGTCTTGTGTATATAGGCGCAGTATTATAGTAGTTATAGTCTTGTATATAGGGAGCAGTATTATAGTAGTTATATTCTTGTATATAGGAGCAGTATTATAGTAGTTATATTCTTGTATATAGGAGCAGTATTATAGTAGTTATATTCCTGTATATAGGGGCAGTATTATAGTAGTTATATTCCTGTATATAGGGGCAGTATTATAGTAGTTATATTCTTGTATATAGGAGCAGTATTATAGTAGTTATATTCTTGTATATAGGGGACAGTATTATAGTAGTTATATTCTTGTATATAGGGGACAGTATTATAGTAGTTATATTCTTGTATATAGGAGCAGTATTATAGTAGTTATATTCTTGTATATAGGAGCAGTATTATAGTAGTTATATTCTTGTATATAGAAGCAGTATTATAGTAGTTATATTCTTGTATATAGGAGCAGTATTATAGTAGTTATATTTTTGTATATAGGGAGCAGTATTATAGTAGTTATATTATTGTATATAGGTGCAGTATTATAGTAGTTATATTCTTGTATATAGGGGCAGTATTATAGTAGTTATATTCCTGTATATAGGGGCAGTATTATAGTAGTTATATTCTTGTACATAGGGGCAGTATTACAGTTGTTATATTCTTGTATATAGGGGCAGTATTACAGTTGTTATATTCTTGTATATAGGAGGCAGTATTATAATAGTTATATTCTTGTATATAGGGGCAGTATTATAGTAGTTATATTCCTGTATATAGGTGCAGTATTACAGTAGTTATATTCTTGTATATAGGTGCAGTATTACAGTAGTTATATTCTTGTATATAGGGGGCAGTATTATAGTAGTTATATTCTTGTATATTGGAGCAGTATTATAGTAGTTATATTCTTGTATATAGGGGCAGTATTATAGTCGCTATATTCTTGTATATAGGTGCAGTATTACAGTAGTTATATTCTTGTATATAGGAGGCAGTATTATAATAGTTATATTCTTGTATATAGGAGCAGTATTATAGTAGTTATATTCTTGTATATAGGGTGCAGTATTATAGTAGTTATATTCTTGTATATAGGGAGCAGTATTATAGTAGCTATATTCTTGTATATAGGGGCAGTATTACAGTAGTTATATTCTTGTATATAGGAGCAGTATTACAGTAGTTATATTCTTGTATATAGGGGGCAGTATTACAGTAGTTATATTCTTGTATATAGGGAGCAGTATTATAGTAGTTATATTCTTGTATATAGGAGCAGTATTATAGTAGTTATATTCTTGTATATAGGGAGCAGTATTATAGTAGTTATATTCTTGTATATAGGAGCAGTATTATAGTAGTTATATTCTTGTATATACGGGCAGTATTATAGTAGTTATATTCTTGTATATAGGAGCAGTATTATAGTAGTTATGTTCTTGTATATAGGGGGCAGTATTATAGTAGTTATATTCTTGTATATAGGGGGCAGTATTATAGTAGTTATATTCTTGTATATAGGAGGCAGTATTATAGTAGTTATATTCTTGTATATAGGAGCAGTATTATAGTAGTTATATTCTTGCATATAGGAGCAGTATTATAGTAGTTATATTCTTGTATATAGGAGCAGTATTATAGTAGTTATATTCTTGTATATAGGGGGCAGTATTATAGTAGTTATATTCTTGTAGATAGAGGGCAGTATTATAGTAGTTATATTCTTGTAGATAGAGGGCAGTATTATAGTAGTTATATTCTTGTATATAGGAGCAGTATTATAGTAGTTATATTCTTGTATATAGGGAGCAGTATTATAGTAGTTATATTCTTGTATATAGCGGGCAGTATTATAGTAGTTATATTCTTGTATATAGCGGGCAGTATTATAGTAGTTATATTCTTGTATATAGGGGCAGTATTATAGTAGTTATATTCTTGTATATAGGGGCAGTATTATAGCAGTTATATTCTTGTATATAGGGGCAGTATTATAGCAGTTATATTCTTGTATATAGGAGCAGTATTATAGTAGTTATACTCTTGTATATAGGGGCAGTATTATAGTAGTTATATTCTTGTATATAGGGGCAGTATTATAGTAGTTATAGTCTTGTGTATATAGGAGCAGTATTATAGTAGTTATAGTCTTGTGTATATAGGGAGCAGTATTATAGTAGTTATATTCTTGTATATAGGAGCAGTATTATAGTAGTTATATTCTTGTATATAGGAGCAGTATTATAGTAGTTATATTCTTGTATATAGGGGGCAGTATTATAGTAGTTATATTCCTGTATATAGGGGCAGTATTATAGTAGTTATATTCTTGTATATAGGAGCAGTATTATAGTAGTTATATTCTTGTATATAGGGGACAGTATTATAGTAGTTATATTCTTGTATATAGGGAACAGTATTATAGTAGTTATATTCTTGTATATAGGAGCAGTATTATAGTAGTTATATTCTTGTATATACGGGCAGTATTATAGTAGTTATATTCTTGTATATAGGAGCAGTATTATAGTAGTTATATTCTTGTATATAGGGGGCAGTATTATAGTAGTTATATTCTTGTATATAGGAGCAGTATTATAGTAGTTATATTCTTGTATATAGGAGCAGTATTATAGTAGTTATATTCTTGTATATAGGAGCAGTATAGTAGGTATATTCTTGTATATAGGGGGCAGTATTATAGTAGTTATATTCTTGTATATAGGGGGCAGTATTATAGTAGTTCTGTTCTTGTATATAGAGGGCAGTATTATAGTAGTTATGTTCTTGTATATAGGGGCAGTATTATAGTCGTTATATTCTTGTATATAGGGGGCAGTATTATAGTAGTTATATTCTTGTATATAGGAGCAGTATTATAGTAGTTCTATTCTTGTATATAGGGGGCAGTATTATAGTCGTTATATTCTTGTATATAGGGGGCAGTATTATAGTAGTTATATTCTTGTATATAGGGGGCAGTATTATAGTAGTTATATTCTTGTATATAGGAGCAGTATTATAGTAGTTATATTCTTGTATACAGGAGCAGTATTATAGTAGTTATATTCTTGTATATAGGGGCAGTATTATAGTAGTTATATTCTTGTATACAGGAGCAGTATTATAGTAGTTATATTCTTGTATATAGGGGCAGTATTAGGGCGGGTTCACACATAGCGGAATTTCACTTAAATTCCGCTGCGGACACTCCGCAGCGTTAATCCGCAGCGGAGCCGTTTCTACATTGACTTTCACTTTAATTTAGCAGTGTTCGTTTACACGATGCGTACAATTCCGCTGCGGAGCATAGGCTGCGGAGCGGAATTTGGTGTCCGCAGCATGCTCTGTCTGTTGCGGAGCAGTGGCGGACTCATGGCGGAATTTCTCCATTGACTTCAATGGAGATTCTAAGTTCCGCAATGAAGTCCGCAGCTGTCATGCACATGTTATGTGTGCTGCGGATACGTCTTGCTTTTTTAACTTGACATTTCTTCATTCTGGCTGGACCTATGTATTTCTAGGTCTACAGCCAGACTGAGGAAGTCAATGGGGCTCCCGTAATGACGGGAGCGTTGCTAGGAGACGTCTGTAAATAGTCACTGTCCAGGGTGCTGAAAGAGTTAAGCGATCGGCAGTAACTGTTTCTGCACCCGGGACAGTGACTACCGATCCCAATATACATGTATCTGTAAAAAAAAATGAAGTTCGTACTTACCGAGAACTCCCTGCGTCTGTCTCCAGTCCGGCCTCCCAGGATGACGTTTCAGTGTAAGTGACGGCTGCAGCCAATCACAGGCCAAGCACAGGCTGCAGCGGTCACATGGACTGGCGCGTCATCCAGGGAGGTCGGGCTGGATGCCGAAGGAGGGACGCGTCATAAAGACAACGGGCGGTAAGTATGAATTTCTTTTTACTATCACTAGGGAAAGTGCTGTCCCTTCTCTCTATCCTGCACTGATAGGGAGAAGGGAAGCACTTTTCCCGCAGTCCGCAGCAGCTAGTCCGCATCAATGTACTGCACATTTTGTGCAGATCCGCAGCCGTAATCCGCAACCCGGATTAGGTGCGGCATTGATGCGGACAGTTGCGGAGGAATTCCGCCATGTGTGGTCATGCCCTTATAGTAGTTATATTCTTGTATATAGGAGCAGTATTATAGTAGTTATATTCTTGTATATAGGAGCAGTATTATAGTAGTTATATTCTTGTATATAGGAGCAGTATTATAGTAGTTATATTCTTGTATATAGGAGCAGTATAGTAGGTATATTCTTGTATATAGGGGGCAGTATTATAGTAGTTATATTCTTGTATATAGGGGGCAGTATTATAGTAGTTATATTCTTGTATATAAGAGCAGTATTATAGTAGTTATATTCTTGTATATAGGAGCAGTATTATAGTAGTTCTATTCTTGTATATAGGGGCAGTATTATAGTAGTTATATTCTTGTATATAGGGGCAGTATTATAGTAGTTATATTCTTGTATATAGGGGCAGTATTATAGTAGTTATATTCTTGTATATAGGGGCAGTATTATAGTAGTTATATTCTTGTATATAGGAGCAGTATTATAGTAGTTATATTCTTATATATAAGAGCAGTATTATAGTAGTTATATTCTTGTATATAGGGGCAGTATTATAGTAGTTATATTCTTGTATATAGGAGCAGTATTACAGCAGTTATATTCTTGTATATAGGGGCAGTATTATAGTAGTTATATTCTTGTATATAGGGGCAGTATTATAGTAGTTATATTCTTGTACATAGGGGGCAGTATTATAGTAGTTATATTCTTGTATATAGGAGCAGTATTATAGTAGTTATAGTCTTATATATAGGGGCAGTATTATAGCAGTTATATTCTTGTATATAGGGGCAGTATTATAGTAGTTATATTCTTGTATATAGGAGCAGTATTATAGTAGTTATAGTCTTATATATAGGGGCAGTATTATAGTAGTTATATTCTTGTATATAGGGGCAGTATTATAGTACTTATATTCTTGTATATAGGGGCAGTATTATAGTAGTTATATTCTTGTATATAGGAGCAGTATTATAGTAGTTATATTCTTGTATATATGGGGCAGTATTATAGTAGTTATATTTGTATATAGGGGCAGTATTATAGTAGTTATATTCTTGTATATAGGGGCAGTATTATAGTAGTTATATTCTTGTATATAGGGGGCAGTATTATAGTAGTTATAGTCTTGTATATAGGGGGCAGTATTATAGTAGGTATATTCTTGTATATAGGGGCAGTATTATAGTAGTTATATTCTTGTATATAGGGGGCAGTATTATAGTAGTTATATTCTTGTATATATGGGGCAGTATTATAGTAGTTATATTTGTATATAGGGGGCAGTATTACATTAGATATATTTGTACATCTTTATCTGTTTCCTAACTTTTAATTTTATGTATAAAGCTTCGGCCCTCCAAAATCGGTTGGTCACGGGTCTGTGGTCCATCAGGGGTGTCTGTGGATCGTCGGAGGAGGTTTACCGTCTCGCACTCCTGCTCACAGTTTGTGGAAATATCACTTTTCCTCTCGCTCATGGAAGAAAGTCTCCAGAGTTAAGCAGAGCGTGGATTGTGCGAAGATGTATCACTGTGTGGTCGCGGTGGGCGGTCGCTCTACATCTGGCGCCGGGGATTCTTCGTTATGCAGCAGACACTTGGAGGCGCCTGGAAGTGACTCATCTACAGAAAAACTTTATTCCTTATTTACTTTGGGCTCCAGCAAAGTGGCTGCAATCTCCAACTCCGACCTCATAGAGATGAAAACGTTTAAGGAGCGTCCGCCGTCCCCCGCTCTCTGTTCTTGCTCGTTCTCCTCGGCCGCGGATGAGCAGCGACTGGTGACCGGTTACGAGAACGAGTCTTTCACGCTCCTGGAGGAGGAATATCGGCAGACTGCACTTTACTGCGGGGATCTGGCCGAGGAGCAGGGCATTATCTTGATGATCGGGGGGAAGCCGCTCTCCAGACGTTGTGAGATTTCCATTGGCCGGATTATGGTGGAGTAGCGCCAAATCATTGAGAAATCTCCTGTTTTCTGGATTATGTGTTACGTTGTGCAGCTGATTGCCATTACCCGCAGTGCTGGGGCGCAAGAGTCTGCGAGCGATGACCCCGTGGTGACAACAACACTACAGACCGTAGCAGCGCAGTGGCGCCACCTGTTGTTGTATTGCGCTGCACGTGTCCTGGAATATGAAGCGACATCAATCCTCTATATATGATTCAGGCCGATCACCAATGCTGCGTTCTCAGGTGCTATAGAGCTCTAAAAGAGACCCTACGCCTGCCATCTATTTGCTATCAGGTGATCTGTTGCTCCCTGTTATCAGCCATTTCACATTGACTGTATTGTTCATTAATGTGATGAGTGACCGTTCTAAAATCCTCTTATAATGCTGCTGTTCTAATATAGGAGAAGGACTTTAGGGTTACTGGCCCTTTAAATCGAAGTGTGACGGCCATAGGTATAGAAGCAGGAACCGTCCTCCAGGTCCCTGTTCTTCTTGGATATCTCTAGATGGACTCTGCAGTTTATTAATAACCGGTGAAGTGCGAGCCGACTGTGCTGAGCTAAAATAAGATGGTCCCAGGACGCGGCTGCAGCCATCAGTGGCCAAAGTCTGACGTTAACACTTGTTCTCCAGCTAGTCCTGGTGCTCATCTAAAACCACCCCTGACCATGTGCCTATGAGAAGAGGGGGTCCAGAGAAGGGGGACTCCTCTGACGGCTATGGGGGGGGGGGGGTGTTTCTGTGTCGGTGCCTCCCATTCTAGCGGATACATGTATTTGTACGGCTGCCGTGTTGTCTCCTGCGGCGCCCGTTACGGGGCAGTGAGTGGATAAACTCCCCGGTGATCACTGCGCTGCCTTTCTTATAAAGAGGGTGGTCTTGGAATGAGAACGCCCCTTTAAATGCACTTGTGATTACTCCTTTTTGTTTTTTCCTTAAAGCGGCGGCTCCCGGCTATGATCCTACAGCTGCGTCGATAGGAAATCACGATGCAGCGCCAAATCTACAAACCGCAATCTACGTTTCTACCTGCAGCAAAAAACTAACGCTAAACTGGCACTGGATCTGAAAGAGAAGGGTCCACGGACCTTACAGCAATGGACCTGCGAGGACCCTTAGTGCCGACTATTGTCTTCCATGTTTATGTGCCAAATATAATGTCGCCGTGTTAGGTAAGGAACAGCCCGGCGCCCGCAGGAGGGGTCAGGGTGGGGGCATTTCCATTAAGACTAAGCACAGCCAAAAGTCTACGGGAAGCAGGTGAACGTTACTGTCTGGATGGAACGAGCACCGGATCGTTATTATTATGTCTAATGTGACTAAAGGAGCGAGTAAAACAAAGTTTAAAAAAAAGTCTGATATTTATGTTGGGACTTTCTCTTTCTGGACTATCTCCTTTTCCTTTAAGGTCATGTGGAGTTAATAGAGGGGACCCCTGGTCTGCTCAGCACCCCCTTATTATCCAGAGCAGAGCGGTGACCACTTGCATTACACAGATGATTCATCAGTGGCCGCCGTGTAACGCTTCTCAGGCACTGTAGAGAAAATCAGTACAGGCCGAGCGGGCGGTCACAACATGGGAGGTCTCTGTCACTGGGGTGAGCAGGAAGACAAGAGCCCAAAGACTGCGCGTGATGTATACGATGTACTTCTGTATTGTGACCGTCACGTATCGCACATCTCTATGTATTCCTGCGAGCTGCGACTTGTGTAGTTTGTCATGTAAAACTTTTTCTCGGAATGCAGCCTGCAGTGTAAAGAATGGGGGTTTTACCTACTAGTTGTCATGGCTACAGTTCTGCTGTAATTGTTACTCATGTGAGTTTAGTAAGTGCACTGATAACAGAAACAATGTATTTGTTGATCTAGTATAGAAGATACATTGTAGTTATGTGGATACAGACTGGACATCACCATGGCAACCAGTCTAACACCCCCAATGTTTACACTGCCGGCTGCATGCAGAGGGCTGGAAACCAGTGTAATATGGCGAAAACAAATACTTCTAGGATTGGGGGGGGGTGTTCTGTTGCGGGGGGGGGGGGGGTGAGAGACCCTTCATTAAAGCTAATTTATGACGTGGAAATTAGGCTGTGACTATTAGCAGATTTATGTGCCATTCAGGATCTGTGGAAAGCTGGGTGACCACTCCTAGAGTCACGCTTAGTGTTTACCCCATACCTGCATATCCCCCCCCCTCCCCCCATAGAGAATCACTGACTGGACCGTTCTATAGAATTCACCACCGGCCCCGGATGAGTCACGCAGGATGTGAATTATGGCGCTATTTCATTCATATTCTGACTGGTAACAGATGATCGGCGATAAATGAAAATAACTTCGGTTTTGTTTTACATTTTGTATTTGACATAAAATAGAACAAAACAATTTCCCCCATGATCTGTTCAGTACAAACCGGAGTCGCGTTCTGGCGTCTACGAAGAATCGTCGCAAAATAATAAAATCAATAAGAAGCCAAAAACCCCAAAAATAAATTACATTGATCTACAGAAAAAGTCAAATAGAGTAAAAATCCCGTTAGTGCGAAAGAGTAAAAATAAAGTCAGCGGCTTCTACAGCGGACGCACAATAAGGGGTGGAGCTTAGCATAACTCCGCCTTCAGACATTTCACAAGTTAAATCTATGAATAGTCAATTAACTTTACTGCAGATCTTGCATTATATGATGTCTTATACTCCATTCACAGCCAGAGCTGCATTTATAATCATGTATGTTCACACAGCTAAAAACGGCTGTAAAATACAGAGTGGTTTTCAAGGGAAAACGGCCTCTGATTTTCTGCTATTTTTCTATTGACCAAATGAAAAACGTCTCCGAAAACGGATCAAAAAGTGAAATGCAAATTATTTATTTTTCAGGCTGTTTCTTCAAACGGCCACGTAAAAAAAAACACCCCATCGGAACGTACCGCCGTTTTCCCCATTCAAATCAATGGCCAGATGTTTGCAGGTGTTCAGCCTCTGTATTTTTACCTGTTTTTTGGGGCATTTACAGCTGAAAATAGGCCGTGTGAACATCCCCCTCAGACTCGCTGGATCAGTGTTTCTACAGAGCCCAGTAGGGGTGAATTTTATTGGGTTTTATTCACACATCACGAGTTTTGCTGCAGTTTTTACTAAATTGTACAGAAGGTTAAAAACATCTAACAGAATGCAATGCAGCAGAGGGCGATGTAACGAAATCTAAGCCAATAAGTCACACGGTGAGACGCTGGCAGAATACAGCTCTGGCTGTGACTGGAGTAGATGTGTAAATGCAGCTCTGGCTGTGATTGGTGTATAAGACAACATAACTCAATATCAGGACAAGGTGACAGCGTGAACGTGATCAGTGTTATAGGTGGAATTAAGCTGTAAATATTTATGAACCGAGATAAAGAGAAAATGTGACCGAGCGTGAATTCCAGTGATCGCGTGCCGCCGGGGAAGAAAGTGCCGGACTGTGCGAGTGGTTGGGTCTATCCAGGGGCAATAAAACTACAACCTGCAATAAAAACCAGAACATGCTGGGGGTTGTAGTTCCCAGGATGGTGCAGACCTCGTGAGTTCAGTGGTGATCATAGAATTCAATTACAATAAAACAAAGATTCTCCTGCGACTAAACCAAAGCGGCAGCCGCTCCGCACACGGCATCCTGTTCACCCCGAGACGACGCGACAGACGTTCTGAGCACAGGAGAAACCAAAAAGAGAACATATCCCAAAATATCACCAGAGCTGCAAACACCTGATACTTCACAAATACAGTGATCATCTTGTCCTATACTCCAGTCACATCCAGAGCTGCATTCACAATTCTGCTGGTACAATGGAGCTGTGATGGTGTCTATCGGCAAAGCCGCTGCATTTTGAGAATTCTAGTTATTTTCTACATCAGACAGAAAAAACCCGACAATGCATGACAGCACAAAACCAGCAGGCTTGTGTACGCAGCTCTAGTTGGGATTAGAGTAGAAAAAAATCAGTGCAGGATAACGACCGCTAAAGCTTAACTATAGAGATTGTGGCTTCACATACGGAGCAGTCTCCAAATCCATCAAACTTACTAAACATCTAGTTAATGCGACTGACAACGTACTCAGCAGATGCCGGGTTATTATTTATGTACATGACAGCAGGTAGTGCGTGACAATGTAGCACCGCAGCTCACTAAAGGGGACAGGCACTATTGTATACAATATATTCTGGGCCTCCTCTAGTAGTCAGCCCCATGCCTGTGTCTCTGCTGCCTCTCCAGGAGGGGGCAGTATCGATGCAGTTTTGCTTTTGTACAGTTTTGCTTTTGTACATAAAGCAAATAACAGTCGGTGGAGGAGAGTTCCCCTTTAAGAACAGCTCTGTCAACGTCATCTCGTGCGGCCACCAGTACCAGAGACTGCAACTCATTGGCTGGAAAGAATTAAAAACCCAATAGTCCTCCTTCCATTTCATAACCCGGCAGATCACAGAACAAGATGCACCAATCAGACGCCTGCAGGTTACACTGTAACGCGGCTGCAGCTCTTCACTAGGAGCCTACACAAAATAAAAGAAACATACAGGGAAAACGAAATACAGAACAAGTCTGAGATGGAATGTGGAGGTATATCAGTGCATACTCTAGTCACATCCAGAGCTGCATTCAAAATTCAGATGGCTGCCACCAAGAATCTGTTGGTGTATATCAAATCGGCATGATGCCAATAGTTTAGTTCCCACAATGCACCACACCAGACTGCCTTGCATTCTGGAATTTGTAAACCCTACAGCTCCCTGAACACACCTCTGTACAGACACAACCAGCAGGTGGCAGTAGGGATATGTGAGATTGACAGCCGGAGACCAAAGCAGAAACTCAGAACTTTAAAATGCTGCTCTGGATGTGACCAGAGTAGAAGACAAAGTAACTCAGGATCACGAAGTATAAAAAGTAACTCCATATTTTATGTTACGGTTTATAAACGAACCTAAAAACGCGGGAACAGAACGTTCCAGGAAGAAACCAGACGCCTGCGCCAACCCTGAGACGCACCACGGCTGCCGCCACCTACGATTTACAGCCTCTCGCTTTACGGCAGTGATCATCTGTTCAATAGAACACGTTACATTATCTTCTAATATAATAAAAAAAAAAAAAAAAAGAAAACCAAAAAGTTAGTGGAAAAAAAGTTTAAAAAATAAATCCCTAAATAACCGTGTAACGAGCGTCACGTGACCGCGAGTCTCAGGTGGTGAGGACTCAGGTGTGAATCTTCACGTAGGATCCCCGCGGAGACGCCGCGTCGATGATGAGAACCGTTCAGTAACGTCGTTGTCGCGGGGACGCAGTTAATCAGCGCTGGACCAGAAAACCGCAGAGATTTCCGAGCATAAGGCAGATCTACAGCGGAACGTCGCACATTGTGTCAGATGTCCGAAAACGCCCCATGACGAGGCGGTGGGGGGAGGGGAGCAGATAGATTCCAGTGTATCAATAGCTTAAAGAGACAGAACTTCTTATCGTCGGTCAGATCTGTTCAGGCTCATCCGCAGCTCTGCCGTCCCTTTAATGTCCAGTCTCCCCCGATGATCAGGAAAGAAGTCTGCGGCGCCTCAGAGCTCCGTGGTCAGCAGACATCGCGGTCTGGTCACTTCCTCGGGAATAGCAGCGCTGAAATAAATCCCAGGCATCAATATATACACGTCACAGCGCTGCATATATAAACGGGAGATTGAAGAAAACACGACAAGTGATGGTACAGGATTAGAAAACATTACTACCTTCACACGGAAACAGCGCCACACCTGTCCACAGGTTGTGGATTGTATTGCAGCTCAGTCTCATTTACTTCAATATGAGCTGCAATACCAGATACAGCCATGGTGAAGTGTGGCGCTGTCCATGATTTTGTAAAGCCCAGGATCTCACCTGGAGGTGGTGGCAGGAAATTGTGCAGCGTTCAGGGCCGCGGCGCCAGCAGGTTGCGAGTCGGTCACATGGTTCAGGACTTTAGCTGGCAGGGGAGTCTCCGCTCCGAGGTGACCGTTAGATACGACGACTCCACCCTGAGAAGAAAGTCAGACATTGGTGAGGACGTGGGCGAAATCAGAACATTTAGAATAGGAACCACTGGGCGTAAACACTGCGAATTTTCTGCAACGGATTTCATTGTGGAAAATGGGCAGCGCATTGCAGGAGCAGCAGTCGGTGATTTCAACAAATCTCGTCCCCACAGCGGAAAAAAATAAATCCGATTAAAAAAAAACAAACAAAAAAAAACGCACATGAATTGACCAGCGATGCGTTTTTTTTTTAGCACGTCAATTAATGCCGCGGAATCGCTGCTCGTGTTGCGGGTTTTCCCCATTGAATTCAATGTGGTGCTTAAATCCGCAACAAAGTTGTATGTGTTGCGATTATTGCAGCGGAATTGTTGCGATTCTGTCACAACAAAAAAAAAATAAAATTACCCAGAGTTCCCTGCTTCTCCAGTCCGGCCCCCTGGTGTAACAATTTATCCCATGTGACCAATCACAGACTGCAGCAGTCACATGACCTGCAACGTCATCTGAGGAGGCCGGACTACGAGCAGACGAGAGGGAGGGGGTAAGTATGAACTCTTTTTTTTTTTTACCGGCGCTGCTTTCAGCAGCAGAAATTACGCCCGAAATAAACGCGGTTGGTGCCGGTTTTTGGATGGCATTCCCTGCGGTGATCAGGGTGGAGACGCTGTGCAGATTGACGCCGCGTCCTCGCCCTGAACACGCTGTGCGCGCTCCTACCCTTAAAAAATACTTTGTCAGACAGAGGCCAAACAGTCCCTCCACTGGTGCATTCCTATGAATCACAAGTCTTATACTCTAGTCACATCCAGAGCTGCAATGCGGCAGAGCGGACCCTGTTGCTTCAGTGTCTGCAGGGAGCATGCTCTGTTTGCTGTGCTGCATTGTGGGAGACGTAGTGTTTACTGTACTGTAGAGTCCAGTGACCACAAGATAATAAGCTGCAATGTAACTTCAGAGGAAGTTTCGGCCGTCCGTTTTAGATCTAGTGAATACACAACCGTGAGGAGACAGAAGAGATTTTCGACATCATTCTTCAGTTTTTGCCTCGGACGTCATTTTTCCCCAGTAACCAGAAAAACAGCCGTTTGCAAAATGTGTCCCCCCCCCCCAAAAATGGTTTCTGTACTTACTGGTATTAACCACCGGGGGGCGACAGACGTGTAGGACGGGACCTGCAGAGAAGAAAACATGTCAGCGCCTTCCTCAATGACAGAATGAAAGATTTACTGGAGGCGGAGTTACCGGCGCAGGAGGAGGGGTCTCTGTGAGGTCAATAAGGTTCTCGGTCAGCGATGCCAAGAGCAGGTCCAGGTCATCGGTCGCACTCTGCGGGGGAGAAGGTTCAACACATGAAAGCAGAACAAGGCTAAAAATCATAAGTCTCGCTGCGCTTTGTACTTAAAGGGTTAATAACCGACTGCTCCAAGTGCAGGAAATCCTGGCGACAAGTCTGCGCGAAGATTCAGTCCGCCTGGGCCGGCGGATTATTGTTCAACCCCCTGGACACACGACCGACGCCAACACTGGTGTAAGAAAGAACAAGAAAAGCTCTGCCCCAAATGTATAACCAGACCCCAATACTGCGGCCCCCACAACACAACCGACAGGAAAAGGGCTCGTCCAGTTTTAATCATTGTACAGAGAAAAGTTCCGCAACTTTCTAATAGACATTGTTCCCATTCACTGATAACAAGCAGAGGAGTGAAGACGTGTACAGATTGACAGTTATACCATTAGATTTTAATATACTTCATGATTTCTGCTTGCCGTCAGTGAATGGGAACATGCTTGATTAGATCCAGAGGCTGGAAATCTGTGGAGACCTAAAACGTCTCACAGCTGAGGGTTTGTTACAATTGTATCCAGTCTAGACAATCCTCTGTGAGGTGAACACATCAGCAGCACAAATCTCTCTCCTGTCCTGATATTTTGATTCATTTGACCTGCACTGATACATTGTAACAATCTGGAGTCCAGGATGTTTAACTAGCAGAGGATGGTCTAGACTGCATACAACTGTAACAAACCCCCAGCTGTAAGAAGTAGTAAGTAGGTCTGTATAGGTTTGCAGCCTTTCACTCACAGCAAGCAGAGCTCTTAAAAAAAATAAAAAATATTGGAGGAAATTAAAACACAAATGATATATTACAAAGTTGCAGGACTTTGATTTAGACGTACAGAAGACGCGCCCCGTGACTCCCCAATACTAAAACAAACTGAACCCAGAAATAAAATGTGACAACGACCAACGTGGGGACTGATTTATATAGAGCAGCTGCCACTTCAGTGCCCCCCCCTGGTAACATAAGACCGGGCGGGGGAGGGGGTAATAATATCTGCACAGATATTAGAGCGCGATGTGCAGGAGTGACGCTCTGCAGGAAAGATAAGGAAGGAGTGACGCTCTGCAGGAGGAGGATAAAAATGGATTTCATTACACAAGATTGTTATGGGGACGATAATTATACATGGGGGGCACAATCTGGGGGTTCACTGTCCATGAGGTTATCACTGCCCCTCACCCAACCCTGACATATGTCACCCCTCCAAGAGTCGTCAGTACTGGAGCCCCCCTCCTGCTCCTGTGCAGATCACGGATTGGCTGGCCCGCTGGGGGTAATGATCTGCAGGGATGGAGGGGTCGGGGTTTATATCCTCACATGAACCCATCCCCCTCAGTTGTGACCCCAACTTCCCCAATGAACAGTTGCGGCTGGAGTTTTTGGATTTCCACTTTAATGCCCCGACACTGCGGGGGAGGGGGGGGGTGTTACCTTGATTTGCGGAGCCTGCGGGGGCAGGGTAGACGACATCACCGCGTTGTCAAAATGAGATTCTTTTAGTTCCTGGGACCCGAAATTTCTACAGAACAAAAAATACAATTATAGATTAAATGTTGGCTGATAACAGCGAGAGGTGACATTCTGCCGCTTGGCGTGGTAACGGTGGACTGGCCGCGGCTTCCTGTACACAGAGGAGCTCCGGTTAGGACACGTAAAGGACGTCACCGCTTCTCTAATTTCCGCTTTTACAGCGACCGGTTGAACCGCTGCGAGATCAGAAATACGGAAACAAAACCTAAAACTCCCGCACCAGCGAGCGATAATCGTCTCCGCCCCGAGAACATTCACATCACATACAAAATATTATAAACTCCCAGTAACGATCAGATCAGAGTTTTGAGACGTGGAATCAGCGCAAAAAAACGGCTGCCGCCCATTGAATCAATGCGGGCGATTTCCGAGGCATTTTTTTCCCCAGGCGGCTTTTTGGCCACATGTCGTTTGTTGCCGCGGTTTCCGCCTCTGACCTGCAGCGCTCGTTTCTAAGCGCCTGTGGTTCTCGCATTAGCTTCAATGGCCGCAAGCAAAAAACTGAATAATACGCGGGGTTAGGATATTACTCACGCTATGAACGCGGTCTGCGCCGGAGATGGTGGTTCGCGCTCCGGACATTCTCGCACTAATGAGCGGTTATTGACTTTCACAGCGACGCTCCTGTAGAGTAATCAGCAGTCATTATTGGGGGGGGGGGGGTGTTAGATCTATGACTTAGGGCGAGGATCAGGGATCGCGGGGCACCCACCTGGGAGACGTCTCTTCAGAGATCACCGTTACGGGACTGATCCCCAAATCATCTCTTATAATCTGCGAAGAAACAGAAGAGCGTCAGGATCAGACAATGCGGACGACATCCCCGGAATATAACTCCTCCCACTGCGCAACAAGAGCCCCGCCCCCCCGTGCCTCATATACACCCCGTACAGCCGCCTATAACCAGACGCCGTGACGGAAGGAATAAGACGTCACCTTCTGGCCGGCCTCCACCTGCGCCTTCAAGATGTTGCTCTTTATATCGCTCGGCTGCCACGGAGGAGCGGACGCCGGAACTTCTACCTGGTTATTCAGACATTTCTCTATCAGCTTCACCGGGTCCTCCTGTCCGACAATGATGGGAGTTATACACCACAGAAAACGTCCAGGATACAGAAGGGAAACTGGGAGCCCACAGAGGAGGGAACGGGGGACCCCACAGAGGAGGGAAACGGGGGACCCCACAGAGGAGGGAACGGGGGACCACAGAGAGTTTAGACTGGGCCCATAAACCCGGAGGATAAAAATCCAGGGAGCAGAGGTCTAAGGCCTTGTTCACATCTGCGTTCGATGCTCTGTTAGGGGCTTTGGTCGCAGATTCTGCCAAAAATACCGCAAAAATTGTTTCCGGTAAAACCACGGACAATCTAACGTAACCTATTAAAGTCAATGGGTTCCGTTGGCCGCCAGCGGTGTCCGTGCTGCAACGGATCCGGCGCTTCCGGTTATTCACCTTGTTTTGCTCTTCTGACGGAGCAGAATAACGCGCGCAGATGTGAACGAGGCCGAAGAGGGAGAACTAGAAGCGGCAGGACCGGGAGGTAAAACGACTACAGTCAGAAGCCACGAGGACCCCTCCCCCTGTACCTGCTTGTTCACATTGACATTTAATCGCAGCGGAGGAACGGCCACGTTACTGGTGTCCACGTTATTCAGTTTCATGGTCACATCTTCAAAAGCTAAAAACAAAAGACATAATAATAATAATAGTGTCGTAGATTATAATCTCACTTCTCCAGCCACGACCCCGAGCTCCCGGCAGGACGTGGGCGTTTAATACCGGCCACAAAATAAGTGCCCCCTATTTTTTGATTCATTACATTGAAGCTGGGTGGGAGCAAACAAATGGCTCCTGTATAGGGATGGTCACCCAGCTTTCCCAGTGTCCTGAGAAGTTTCACTATGTATCGGTGGTGAGCGCACCTGCAGCTTTATCACTGGAAGATTCTCTTACCTGGCGCGGCGTCCGGCTGGGTCACTGGCATCGCCTCTAGGCAGGGGTTGGAGAAGGCCAGGAACGCAGCGTCCAGACCGTGCCCGGGGCTCGCGGTGATCGGCAGGGCCAGGATCTCGTCCAGGTTGTTCTCCAGCAAGTCCTGACTTTCAGTTAAACTAACAAAGCTGTGGAGGCAGCAGGTGAGACCTCAGAATCTGTCCCGGAGCGGACCTGAACCGCGCCGCCATCAACGCACCCAGGCAGGACGACCCGCCGTGCACAGAAAGCCCATGTGGTGTTCGCTTGGTGGGGGGGGGGGGGATTTTACATTCTGTTACTTTACATTCTGCAGAAATTTTGGAAGCATTTAGAAAGATACATTTGTGGATTTGTCTTAGGATTTATTTTTTTAAACCTGTTTGCCACAATTTTATGCCCTGGCAAATATACCTGTGCTCATCCAGTACCTCCTGCTTCATGAATAGAATGCTAGACTGACAGTAGTGACTGACACAGGCAGTTCAGGAGAGGACGCCACTATGATGGCTCCTCCTGGTACATAATCACAATACATGAGGGTCTTGTATAGAACAACCTGATTTTGCAACCAGACGGTCCCAGTCTAATGATTGATAGTCTTGGTTTTTAGCGTAATGACCCCCCCCCCCCGTAAAGTGGATGCCGTGTGGTCCAGACTGGAGGTGACCAAATACCATTTCTAAAGAAGAACGGAGGTTTAGCCATTTATCATCTTCAAAAAGGTCAAGAACAGCTTCATCTTCACACAAGAGCCACCTAGTGGCCACACGAACAGGGAGAAATATTCACAGGTGGGGGGGGGTATACGAGAATTTTTTTTTTATTGGTATTTATTGCTCTTACATACGTAGCAGTAACGGCGTTTGCACTAAAGTCCCTTCAGAACTAGAACTTTAAAAAAATTAAAAATTATAAATGGTTACCCTGATAACACTTCCTGTCCTGCACTTCTAAATATTTGGGCTAGTAGGCCTCATATTTCCTTATCTGTGCTTAAAAGACAAGTAAATAAAAGCCCAATTCTGATTGGCAGCCATAAGGCAGTTTCCACGTGATAAAACTAAGGATAGGGACAGGAAGGGTTATCATGAGGACACAGGCAAAAACACCGGAAAGGCATAAAATATTTTTTTTTTAAATTATCACCTGTTCAATATATATAATACAGATCTGGTATTCTCTTAAAAAGTCCTCAAATGTGTCACTATAGGGACAGTTTCTACACGGAGGCCCTGGAGCGAGTGGGGTCCCCAGAGACTCATCTGTCACGTAAGAGAACATCAAGGACTAAGGAACTACAAAGCCTATACACAGAATCCAAAATTTTTAGCACCAGAAGCTAAAATGTGGAATACATGACCCCCCCCCCCCATGTAGCCTCCAGATTCAGGGACCCCGCACATTCCTCCCATGGCGTCTCTACCCTTCACCCCATTATTCCATAAACCTAAAGGGATAATGGAAACATTGTAACTTTTTCTATGGCAGCGTCCCAGTTATGAAACGTAGCGAGTGGATCAGTGACTGTTCGTGGAGGTCAGAGTTCATAGTCCGGCTGACGTCTATAGGTGACGCCATCAGCGGAGGGTCCGGAGTCCTCCAGGACGATGAATTTTCCATCTTTGATACATAGGTTTATATTATTCCCGCAGGGTTACACGTCTTATAACTCGGTCATGGCCGCCCGGGGATTTAGACCGCAGAGCTCAATCGGATTCCCAGCGTTCTTTGCGTTGCGCTGATACACGAAGTGGGTGTAGCTTCTGTCCTCCAGCAGCGAGGACGACGACGACTGCGTCTTCCAGTGACTTCCAGCGTCCTGCACGGCGCCCGGAGCTCCCACAGGCCTGCGGTTATTTTATCGAAAGTCTTAAGATTAAATAGGAATGTAAAATAAAACGACCGTGAAAACTGCGAGAGAAATGATCAGGATCTGCAACCGAGAGAAAAGCGAGGAAGAGAAGGATGCAGGAAGAAGGGAAAGCCGGCGATCACTGCCGCTCCCGAAGATCATAGGATCAGAGCATTGATTATGGACATCGCAGCTTCTTCTTCAGGACGGATCGTTGCTTTAGATCAGGTCATTGATTATTTAGACTGGATCACTAAATATTGATCATAGAGAATCGATCACGGTTTCTTTCACTGATGGAGAGGAGGATCTGATTGTAGTAATCAATGACCAATTAGTGATTGACTGGATCCCTGACTGTTCATCATTTATAGCCCATGATTAGGAATTGATTATTTAGACTGGATCTTTGATTAAGATCAGATCATAATTTGCTCATCTGGATTGATTATTAAGAGCAGATTATTGAGACTGGATCAATGACATCAGATCATCAAATCTTCCTCCAGATCAACCATTTGTTATATGGGTCAGATCATTAGGGTGTGTAGACTTTTGCAATCATTTTCTTTTATTTATCGCTCCAATGCATTTAAAACAATAAAGCAACTTTGCAAATAAAGTCTTTATTATAAAAATCCGTTTTGTGTATACAGCTCCTATGCGGACGAGGTATCTCCATGGTAACAAACAAACCCTGCAGTCCCTACCCTCGGCCTATTCTAAGGTCTGTAGTAATCCAGAAGAGAGGGCAAAGTGAAAAGGATTGCAGAATCAGACTACACAGGTTTTTTTTGTCGTCTGTAACCATGGAGACACATAGTCCGCATTGAAGCTGTATACACAAAAAAGAGATTTTTCAATTAAGACCATTTTCAAAGTTGCATCATCTTTTTTTTGTTTTGTTTTTTTAGATACAATGGAGCAATAAAAAAAAAAATTATTCTATAAAACCGGACAGTGGTTTTAGGGTACGGCCACACGCCGGGCTGTTGCGGTTTACCTGCAAAATTTTACGTCCATTGACAGTTTGGAACACTGCCAATTTAAGGTAGAGTCGCAGGCGCGCATGGTTTTCCGCCACGCAGCAGCCGGTACGCGTAGCCTCACCCTTATGGGCATCGATCAGAACCTCAGTTACGGATTATCGATTATTTACGCTGGATTCCTGGCAATTAAGCACATGACATAACTTTATCCTCATTGCTGATCATTGATTTACATCAGATCATTTATTATGGAGATCAGGTCATTGATTATTTAGACTGAATCACTGACTGTTGATCGTTTAGTCCCGATTGACAATTGATTAGTCAGACCAGATTGTTGATTAAGATCAAATAGTGGATTATTGATTGGTTAGACCGGATCAGTGACTTGATTGCTTCTTTTAGCTGAACATGAATTATTTCCACTGGATCAATGGCGGTTACTTCCATCAGAATCTTAACCATGGATTTGTGTACAATGTATCAATTTTAGGTCTGTGCTGGTTTTCAGCTTCGGGATGTAAACAATGTTTCCATTCAATGACCCACAAGATGATCCCAGTAATCACTGATCCAGTCTGGTTAATTGGATCAGATTAGACTAAATCACTGATTATTATGGATCAGATTCCTTGGGGCCGATTATTGATTATCCACAGGAGGCTATGGATGTGCTCAGTGCCTCCGTGGCGCTCAGGTCTTAGGTTTGATTGGCAGCTGTTAACGTCACTTGCAATGGTAAAAGATTGAAGAATCAAGTCCCCGAAATCACAATGTAGTGAATAGCAGAGGAGACGCAGCATAGACGATGTTCACCGCACCAGAAAAGAAGTGATCATCAGCGGAGACAAGCGTCTAACGATACAGATACCAGAGAGGTCACAGCTGATATCCATATCCACAGGACCCCCCAAGCCTCCAGCAGCCCCCACCACCAGGCACCGCACACCCCACCAGCTGATCAGGGCACAGCAGGAACGTCTGATTTGTGATGCAAGAAAAGCAGCGCAGCAGAGACAGCGAGCGGCGAAACACGGAATATACAGAGACACTCAGCGAGATACAACACGTCATGAAGAATCATCAGAGGAGAACACAAGATCCGACACTTCTAGATACAATAGACAAGAGCCACAGCGATTAAAAGTGGCGCTAGAAATATTACGTCTTGGTTATAAAATTTACAAGTAGCCAAGAGACTGTTCAGAAGATCCAACAAGACCGGGACCCTGCGATACCCAGTACAGAATTACTCAGTCGCCGGGTAGCACGAACCTCCCATGAGGTTTTTCGGTCTTGTGCATCATGAAAAATTCGGCAACTTCCGAATATACTTTGCGCTTCAATTTGTATCACGATCTATTCATCTATCAATTTTCAAGATCTCTGCTTGCAGTCAGTAAACAGGAACATTGGCTGAAAATCCATCTTGACCTAGTCCTGCACAGCTGAGAGTTTGCCACAATTGTATCCAGTCTAGACAGCATGGACTCCAGACTGATACATTGTATCAGTGCAGGTAAAACGTCTTACGCTCTGTTCACATCTGCGTTCTGACGTTCCGTCGGAGGTTTCCATCACCATTGATTTGAATGGTGACGGATCCGGTGCCCATGGTTTCCGTTTGTCTCTTGTGCACCGAACCCATCGTTTTGCCGGAAGAAATAGCGTAATTGACTACGGTATGGATTCCGGCAAAACGACGGGTCCGGTGCACAAGAGACAAACGGAAACCATGGGCACCGAATCCGTCACCATTGAAATCAATGGTGATGGAAACGGAAAGTTCTGGTTTCCGGCGGTGTAGGTTTTTGTCTGTTCAGGGTCCCGTTCTGGCAGAAACTTCAGACGGAACGTCAGAACGGGACCCCAACGCAGATGTGAACAGAGCCTTAGTCTGGAGTCCAGGCTGCTCAGCTCACAGGGGATTGTCTGGACTAGAGGTCGTTGTAGCAAAATCTCAGCTGTGAGAAATTTTTGATCTATACATCCAGAAGCTAAAAACATGTAAACACTGTATCCATTCACTGACAGCAAGTCTAGATCTTGAGAATGGTGGAGGGATTGAAACAAGACTATTAGAAAGTTGCAGAACTTTTCCTTACACAAGGATTACACTTTATTTACTTACATCTGGACAAGGACTTCAGAACGAACTCCCAGATACGAAGATATAATCCTGTATTTCCTAGTAGCTTAGATACACAATTCTAGAGCGTATCCACAGGTAGAGAACTCCCTGGTGTTACATGGCAAAGGCCGGCAACAGAAAGAACTTGGGTCAGCGATTCATAGCTAGTAGGTCCATTAAAAGGGTGGTCCCAATGATGACAGCGGCGGGCTGGCGACCGTCCATAGACAGCGGCCGCACGGGTCACCCTCAAACCAAACGAGCGGGGGATTGTTCTCCCCAAGAGGTTTCTAAATGCTCGTAATTGGATGGACAGTGAAGTGGTGGACGGCAGATCAGAATCAGGTCACGTCCTTGTCACACATCACAACTGCGATATTTGGAACGACCCCTTTGAGGACGACTGTAATAATTTATTATGCGAGAAGCGGCTGATCAAGAACGACCGCCGCCATGTCGGACAGGAAAACCTCAGAGCCGACGATCATTCAACGATCAATAGGAGAAAGAGACAAACAAACCATTTCTTCTCCGGGTGATTGGCTCCTGGACTTTGATGAAGGGTTTCAATCTCAAAAGGTGCCGGCTGTGCAGGGACAGAGGGCGCCGGGCGGACGGACTGCCTCACGGGCCAAACCTGCGACACAGGAAATCCGTTATTAAACAGAAATCATGAGCGGTGTATCTAATCCTATCATGTGTGATACGGTCTGCTGAGCCACTGTATCTAATCCTATCGTGTGTGATACGGTCTGCTGAGCCGCTGTGTATCTAATCCTATCGTGTGATACCGTCTGCCGAGCCAGTGTATCTAATCCTATCGTGTGTGATACCGTCTGCTGAGATGGTGTATCTAAGCCCATCATGTGACACGAATAGTCTGGGTACAATCGCTGCAGAGATTTCTGGACTAAGTAAATACAGTAATTCTGATAATCCGGCATCTTTGGTCGGCGCAGGTGCTGGATAATTAAGTTCACACTATTGGATACAGATTCTTCGGAAGAGGAAGAGGAAGAGGAAGAGGAGGAAGAGGAGGAGGAAGAGGAAGAGGAAGAAGAAGAGGAAGAAGAGGAAGAGGATGAGGATTTCGCCAATAAAGAAGTTTCTATTATTCAGAATTATGAAGTTTTACTTTCCACCAGGTGCCGGATTATCAGACTGGACTGTATTATGCTATGAAACGGGGGATATTAGCGAGGAGAGGATAGACCGCCACGTTCCCATACTTGCTGCGCTCCGTTGACTGCTGGTTCTGGTCGGTCGGCGCTGCAGGTGATAGAAAAAAAAAACAAATAATGTGGTGGTTAAAGAGACAGCGCGCCACCAGCCGCAACATCTGCGGGACACACATCCAGGCATCAGCAGGGTCTGTACTTACTTTATCAGGTCGGGTCTTGCAGCTTGTGCGGTGAATGGAGAGAAAGAAGTAAAATTAGACGCAGATAGTAGGATTTCACAGCAGGCCGTAAAGCGATGCAGTGTGAAGGGGACGTGGATGGGAACAGCGTCACCGCCTACCTCGATTTAACAAGGTTCTCCTTGAGTAGCGTTTGCTGGGCCTGCGCTCGAAGGACGACGATCGCCTGGGTTTGCTGGATTTCGTTGTCTGATATTCGGTTTTCCCACTGGAAAAAAGATGGAAAATCTGTGACACTCAAAGTCTAGAACTATTAAAGAGGAACTCCAAATACAGTGGACAATGCGGCCCTTATAATAACCTCCTCCCTAGTGACTAGTTCACAGATCCCAGCAGTCACTTGGTATGATGGGATTTTACATAGGACTGCAGGTTAGTTATCACAGATCTGCAAAACAAACCGATGTAGCAGAGCTGAGGCTATAATTTAACAGTCTTCATTGATGAAATCCACACGTACCGTAATGTTGAATCGCTGTCCTTATAAATCTTATACTCCAGTCACATCACGAGCTGCATTCAGAATACTATAGGATTCTGCACCGCATACGGGACAGACGACTTTTTTCCCCTTAACAACGCACCCGAGCAGTGTGCTGGTAGACCAGGGCAAAATTGTGATTGCAGCTTTGGATGTGACTGGAGTATAACACAAAGCACGTATATCAAAGTGTTCACAAAGTTACTCAACATTGTATGTAACCCGCAAAATTATATTTAAGGTGCTACACCCCACACACCGGCCCGCCTATGACTGCACCCCCTATAGCGGCACCGAGAAGATGTTGAGGGTTCTCAAGGTGATGCCGCACACCCCTGTAGTGCACGCGGGTCTCGCTCTCCATTAAACATTCACCCTTCTTTACCTGTATCTGAATCGCGACCCCAGCCGTATAAAGCCGGATCGGCTGGAGCTTTTGTGGGTGGGCCCCCGGAGCCGGAAGAAGGCGTGATGCTCCACCGCACACTTCCACAGGTGCTTGCAGGCTTTAGGATGCTCCATTTTAAACACAAATGTATGTTCCTGCTCCTTGCCCTTTAAATAAGAAAGTTATAGTTACTCCAGTAGTCACCAGAGCTGCACCATACATTTCTTCACAGCGTCAGGAGCCCGGCGAATTATAAAAACGTGGCTATATACACACACACACACACACACACAACCTAAGAAGTGAATATTTATAATGTCACGCCAGCAGCGCTCTCTAGTGGTCAAAGTCAGAACGGAACTTAAAAAATTGCCATCACTTGTGGAATAACAGATCGGCCTCCACCATCCCCCGGTCACCCTGAAGACCCTGCAGGACCCTCACCTGCTCATCGTCCTCAACCACGACCAGCGTCAGTTTCGACTTCTTAAAGTCCAAGCGCGTTATTTTGGGCCTGTGAGAGAAGATGGAGGAGCACAGAAAAGAGTTACTAATAATTCCTTTAATCCGACACGTTCCAGATTATGAGAATGACGTACACCAGCATTACTCCAGCGGACCTGCAGCACAGAGGAAGTAAGGAACAGAGTATATGAGAAGTCAGGATTAGATTTTGGGCAGCAGGTGTCAGTTTGTTTTTTTCTCCTTTTCTTCTTATTTTGGATTTTGTCCCTTAATTTTAATCATTTAATTCCTCGTCATTTTGAGTATTTGTATCCGGTCTAGACAATCCTCTGTGAGCTGAACAGACCGTTACAATGTATCACTGCAGGTAAAATGTATCGAACCAACAGGACAGGAGGGGATCGGCGCTGCCGCAGTGTTTAGCCCACAGACATTGTGTAGAATAGACTACAGTGTAAGGCAGGGGGGGTCTCAGCCGGGTAAGTGGGCCACATATAGAAAAAAAAATTAGAAGTTGACGGGTCGCATTTCAACAATCCAGTTTAAGTGTCGCTAAATGCAATCCGGTGGCTCAGTTGGCAGACACACAAAAGTCAAGATTGGGCAGCCCCTTTTAAGATGCTGCCACCGTGCCCTCTGTAGACGCTGCCACCGTGCCCTCTGTAGACGCTGCCACCGTGCCCTCTGTAGACGCTGCCACCGTGCCCTCTGTAGACGCTGCCACCGTGCCCTCTGTAGACGCTGCCACCGTGCCCTCTGTAGACGCTGCCACCGTGCCCTCTGTATGGCCCATGGCTATATGGACAGTGATGTCAGGGGATTCCACAGAGTCCCGGAGCGGAGCCTGTAGTAGCGCTCGGTGTCCGGCGGGCCGCAGATGACAGCCTCAGGGGCCACGTGCTGTCAGGGTACGTGCACGCACAAACTCAAAAACGTCTGAAAATACGGAGCGGTTTTCAAGGGAAGTTTCAGAAGTTTTCTTTAAGCCACTCGCAATTTTCGCTGCGTTTTTGGAGCGGTTTTTCTAGAGAGTATGAAAAACGGCTCCAAAAACTGCTGAAGAAGTGACCTGCACTTCTTTCTCACGGCCGGTTTTTTACGCGGCCGTTTTTAAAAACAGTCGCAAAAAAAACGGCCCGTCGGAAAATAACTACGTTTTTCCCATTGAAATCAATGGGCAGATGTTTGGACGCGTTCTACTTAAGATTTTTCAGCCGTTTTTCGGCGTTCACGGCCTTAATAACGACTGAAACCACTCCGTGTGCACATACCCTATCAAACCTTCAGCTATGACCAGTCTGCAGGTTTTCAGCCTCTGGCTGTAAAAAGAGGTTTCAATTCACTGACTGATAACACAAAAAGTGTAATAAAGAGTTGCAGGACATTCATTGCGGAATAATCGGTCCGGACTAAACCTTTCATTTCAAAATGTCCAATAATCAGGAACGTTCAATGCCCTGGTTTTTGGGGGTGGTCATGCAGATGCCGGACTAAAGGAACGGTCATGTAATAGAATCCCCCCTCCCCCCGCAGCTCGTCACAACGTCTCTGATCCCATAAGAGCAGGAAGTGCGACCGCCGCCGTGGCGCGTAGCTGAGGAATGACGACCGCGCCCCACACGTATTCGTTACCCCCCAATGTCTGCACCCGGGAGACCCTTCCTTGTATTAGGGAGGAGCGAGCCCCCCTCCCCCACAGCGTTTATCTGCAGAGGACGGGGAAGGTCGTGTTACAGGATAATCTGAATTAGGAAATGTTCCACATTTGTAAGGAGGAGATTTCGCAATCACGGTCATTCCTGGAGAATGTGTCACGTAACACTGAAACGCCGCCTGCAGCGAGGAATGAGGTGTGAGGAGCGCGGAGGCTGTGCTGCCCCCTGGTGGTGAAGTCTGACATTACAAGGAGCAAATCATCAAGAGGTGCAGCAAGGGAGTGAGGGACTACAACCACCAACATGCGCTGGGAGTCGAGCAACACATCCTGGGAGGCACTTTCCACAAGACAATGGACGCCGAATTCCGGATGATGTAAGCGGACGAGGTGGAGCAGCGTATTAGGGAAGATTCCCACAAAAATACGCCACAAAATCCGCAGAAGTAATTCCACAGCCGCGTCGTATTTGCTGCAGAATTTCATATAACATAAGGCCGGGTTCACACACAGTTTTTTGCAGGTGGAAATTCTGCCTCAAAATTCCGTTTTGAAGTTTGAGGCAGATTTTGCTCTGCCTGCACGCCGATTTTCGCCCGCAGCCATTGAGCGCTACGGGCAAAAAAAACGCAGCCGAATACGCTTTCTCTGCCTCCCGTTTATGTCAATGGGAGGTCAGAGGCGTAAACGCCCGAAGATAGGGCATGTCGCTTCTTTCTCCCGCGAGCCGGTTTTACCGCTCGCGGAAGAAAACCGCCTCCCATTGAAATCAATGGGAGGAATTTTCGGCCGGTTTTTGGCGAGTTTTGCGGCACGGCTTCCGCGTGAAAAATGTGTGAACATTCCCTAAAAAAGTCCACGAAGAAAATCCGCAACAAACGCCGTGGGAGGTTAAACCATTGGAAATAAAATTGCGATGCGAACGTGGTGAAAATTTCTGCAGCGGATTTTTATGAAAATGACGTTATGTGAGAGTCTACGCCAACGCACGCTACTAGTCCGACAGGGAGGGTCTCCGGTGCAGCGTTAAAATGTGGCGACGACCGCGCCGCTGATCTGCAGCCTGTCCGTACATCGTGACCGCCGATCTAAGACGCATCGTCCGGTAGATAAGCAGCTGCCCCCCCAGGAGACAACCGAAAACTCCCCCAAAATGGTCTCCTGGGACTGCTCAGCGCCACGACCCAAACACCCCCCTCCCCCGACAGATCATGAAAGAAACAAGACGTTCAGGATCCAGGACACTCGGGCGGCCGCTGACAGGCACGGGCTTAGCCGAGCTCCCATCATGCACTGCACCAGACACTTCAGATATGTGGCGGGGGAGGGGCGGGGTGCGACACCATCAACAATGCAAAGCAGAACACACTACATCTCCCACAATGCACAACAGCAGCTCGTGGCATATGGACTTCTAGGGCCACAGAAAGAGGTGAAGGGCTCCGTGATTTTATAGTTGGATTTTGCTGGCGTCTGTATCAGATGTGGCGACACACGGACGTCTGGATCATCGCGCACAATCCCAAGCGTAACCCCCGGCAACGTGAAACCGCTAATAAGAGACTTACCAGAAGAACAATCCGATCTTTGTGTTCCCTTCGAAAACCAGAACTCCCGTCGGGGTCAGTCCGAGCTGATAGTCGTTGCCGTCTCGAGCCTGTGGAGGTGGAGAATGACCCGTCAGTACCAAGCCAGGACCAGGGACCCAAAACTAACAGTTCCCCCACAATGCCATGCACTAACCCCCCCCCCCCCCACCAGGAAGTAACATCGTATTCTCTGCGCACTAGTCTAAGAATAGAATGCCAGGACTGCAGTGAAGACTGACACTCGCATCGCAACAAGAGCTGGGAACAACTAGAAGTGAAGACTCTGCATCCAGCCGGGGGTCCATCTCCTAACGGGATCCTGTTAGAACAGCCACAGTCATTGTTTAGGGATGCTGGGAGTTGTCATTCCACAACAGGTCGCAGATTTACAGATCTTTTTAACAAATATAAAACGACATCTTATTTATTTCCGTACATCCCCGATGCCGCTTATCTCCAGGGGAAACAACGTATCAGATGGGTCAAAGGTGCAGCAGCAGATGGTAATGACGGCGCTCACCTTCACGATGTGCATGTCCACGCCGTACATCTCCAGCCACTTCGCTTTGTTCAGATAATTGGTTTCGGCTTCAGACGGCATCTGACCCCTGGAAGAGAAAAAACGATGAATTATTACAATCATAAAAACCGCCACCGCTGATCATCATCATCATCATCATCGTCATCGTCCAGGCCAAATCTTCATCCAATGTTCAGTAGCTTTGCTTTACCTAAATTGAACAGATTTGACATTACATCCTGTCTTCTACTCTATTCACATCCAGAGCTGCATCCAGATTGCTGCTGGTTTCCGGTTATCACCCTCCTCCACCTGCTGCAGTAACACAATGCACCGGTGTAGAGCGTTTGAAGCGCTCAGACGTACAGATCGGGTTCAGTTTAGGATTGATGGCTTTTAAGAGACAGTCAGCAGTTTTTGATGCAGCTGTGGATGTGACTGGAGTATAAGACATTCCCAATTATTACCTGAACTCCTTCCAGTGTTGGAACACGGCTACCTCCATCTCCTCCGTCTGTGTAGGTACAAAGCGGAATTCGGATACCAGGTCCGGCGTGTGCTCCGCAGGGTCGAAATCTCCCATTTCTCCTGCAGGAAGACGAGATGGAAAAAAAAAATCGGTGAGAAGAAAATGATGAAGATCCCCCCTCCCCTCCCCCCACACAGGTAGTGGTCCGGCACAAAAAAATTCTTGATGTCTAAGAAAAAAAAAAAAAAAAAAAACCCTCGCCCATGTTGACCCCCAACAAGACCCCTCTGCCCCCCCCAATCAACACACTGGGCGCCAATACAAGATTCCTTCCTCTTATTGGGCCATGATGACCCACTGGGACCCTACGTGACCCCCTCCTCCCCTATCAACGCACTAGGCACCAATAGAACCCCCACTTTCTTACCCATGTTGACCCACGGGACCCCCATAGAACCCACCCCTGGTCCATTTTAACCCATAGGGCTGCAACACGGCCCGGTCTGAAATGTGGAAAAAAGATCATTAAAAGCTGCAGAAATCACTCCACCTGCGGGACACCAGTCAGCGGACACCGTGCTGCGTCTGCGGGGTTTCGGGCGCGGCCTGGCTACACGGGGTTAATTATCAGGATTCCTCTGGAAATATCACGTCTCCCGGCAGCCAGCGCCAACGCTGCCAAATCCGGATTAACATCGAATCTCATCTCCACACAATCTCCTTATGAGTCCAGCAGCCAGACAGGGGGCTTACCGTCCAAACCGCGGCCTGAGCGGCCATTCCCGGAACCACTAAATGCTCCTCCTGGCGCGCCAATCAAGTGGTGCCAGGGCCCCATAATACAAACGTTACCTAATATCTATGTACCGTCATTGTAGGACTGGGAGACCCCTGCAGATTGTGGGGCGAGCGCTGTAGGGCCACGAATATAGAAGGAGCGCCCCCTCTCCCTTACCTTGTAGCGTGTACGCCGCCAACTGCACAGCAGTATCAAACGGGCACTCCAGCCTAAAACACAGAAAATGACATTTAACAACCCCCATTCAATCTTATATACCAGCGTCAGCCAGAACAGGTGGAGCGCTGCCATTTATTAAAGGGTGCCTTTCCCTTTAAACAGAAATGTAGACCGGTTTATTCTTCATAGGCATTTTATACACAAGGAGCTGCCGCCATCTTCATGACTTGGACATCTGGATGGAGCAAATTTCTCTGACAATTGCTTGTCCAGAGGCTCCGCCCCTCCCTCTCAGCTCTGCCTGTCAATCAGAGATCGGGGTGATCGTGGGAGGGGCATGCTTTATTGAATCTGTCTGGAGAGCGTGAAACATCTGGTAGAAGTGACCAGAATGTTCAGGTTTTCAAAAGTTCTGCTTGATGTCAGTGAATAGAATTTTAAAGGCTGAAAATCAGTATAGAATTAAAGATTCTCACAGCTGAGGGTTTGTTACAATTGTATCTACTCCAGACAATCATCTGTAATGTAAACCGTAAGGACTCCACAGACTGTTACAATGTATCAGTGCAGGTAAAATGTAACAAAATTATCAAGACAGGGGAGATTTATGCTGCTCTGGTGTTGGACACAGCTGTAACAGAAGCTCAGCTGTGAGAAGTAGGAGGTCATGACGCGGCTCCAGAAATAAAGTAAGAAAGTTTCCCAATAGTGAGAAAATGACACAAACCATCAGAAAGTTGCAGAACTTCTCATACAGTATTTACAGGAGACGGGACCGGCCCTTTAAGAGAAACCATCAGGGAGTAGCCGGGATCATCCCGGGGGAGTCACAATTAACTCTTTCATCCCTGCACTTACTTTCCACTGAGAATATCTTGTTTCAGCTGCAGAACAAACAAATATCTGAAAGAGAAAAAACAATCGTCAGGAACCGGTAACGGAGGAGAAAAAACAAAAACTCCTCCAGACAGAAGAAGAAGCCGACATTTATCTACAGAGGAGGCCGGGTCACTGATGTATCTCAGCCATCACACGTGATACTGTCTGCTGAGCTGTGTATCTAATCCTATCATGTGTGATACTGTCTGCTGAGCTGTGTATCTAATCCTATCATGTGTGATACTGTCTGCTGAGCTGTGTATCTAATCCTATCATGTGTGATACAGTCTGCTGAGCTGTGTATCTAATCCTA